>NC_069506.1:273897281-274139781 GCF_027579735.1 Bombina bombina | reverse complement strand
TATATTCCCTAAAGTGTGTGTTGATTGTTTTAGCAGTAGGTGACTGGGGAACACTGTGTGCCCTAAAATGAAAAATAGAATAGACACTGGTTTAGAGTGACCTGTTGTTGTGATGAACACAAAGCATATAGATATAGACTATGTCAGAGGAGATTTACTGAATGCCATAAAGCATATTCATCAGATGTGACCCACATGAACCTTTTGTGGCTTTCTGCCCTTTAAATAAATGTGAGTTGTGTTCTTCCCACATTAGTGGTTTCATCTAAGCCACTGTTTTTTTTTTTTAAACCTGTCCTCAGGTCTCCCTAACAGGCCACCTTGTGAGGATATCTGAACTGGTGGAATAATCAGCAGATTAGTAAACATTATTTTACCTGCTCTCACCCAAGGTAATCCTGAAAACATGTCCTGTTGGGGACAGGTTTGAAAACCAGTGCACTAAACTGACAAAACTGCATTGTGCAGGGGTAGAGGTGTGTGTGTGTTTGCTATTGTATAGGTACAGGGGTTGAGAATGTCACTGTCTGTGTGTTTGCTAGTCTGTAGATATGTGGCTGAGGGTGTTACTGTGTGTTTGCTAGTCTGTAGGTACGCGGCTGAGCGTGTTACTGTGTGTTTGCTAGTCTGTAGGTACATGGCTGAGCGTGTTACTGTGTGTTTGCTAGTCTGTAGTTACGTGGCTGAGCATGTTACTGTGTGTTTGCTAGTCTGTAGGTACGTGGCTGAGGGTGTTACTGTGTGTTTGCTAGTCTGTAGGTACGTGGCTGAGGGTGTTACTGTGTGTTTGCTAGTCTGTAGGTACGTGGCTGAGGGTGTTACTGTGTTTTTGCTAGTCTGTAGGTACGTGGCTGAGGGTATTACTGTGTGTTTGCTAGTCTGTAGGTATGTGGCTGAGGGTGTTACTGTGTGTTTGCTAGTCTGTAGGTACGTGGCTGAGGGTGTTACTGTGTTTTTGCTAGTCTGTAGGTACGTGGCTGAGGGTGTTACTGTGTGTTTGCTAGTCTGTAGGTACGTGGCTGAGGGTGTTACTGTGTTTTTGCTAGTCTGTAGGTACGTGGATGAGGGTGTTACTGTGTTTTTGCTAGTCTGTAGGTACGTGGATGAGGGTGTTACTGTGTTTTTGCTAGTCTGTAGGTACGTGGCTGAGGGTGTTACTGTGTGTTTGCTAGTCTGTAGGTACGTGGCTGAGGGTGTTACTGTGTTTTTGCTAGTCTGTAGGTACGTGGATGAGGGTGTTACTGTGTTTTTGCTAGTCTGTAGGTATGTGGCTGAGGGTGTTACTGTGTGTTTGCTAGTCTGTAGGTACGTGGCTGAGCGTGTTACTGTGTGTTTGCTAGTCTGTAGGTACGTGGCTGAGCGTGTTACTGTGTGTTTGGTAGTCTGTAGGTATGTGGCTGAGGGTGTTACTGTGTGTTTGCTAGTCTGTAGGTACGTGGCTGAGGGTGTTACTGTGTGTTTGCTAGTTTGTAGGTACGTGGCTGAGGGTGTTACTGTGTTTGCTAGTCTGTAGGTACGTGGCTGAGGGTGTTACTGTGTGTTTGCTAGTCTGTAGGTACGTGGCTGAGGGTGTTACTGTGTTTTTGCTAGTCTATAGGTATGTGGCTGAGGGTGTTACTGTGTTTTTGCTAGTCTGTAGGTACGTGGCTGAGGGTGTTACTGTGTGTTTGCTAGTCTGTAGGTATGTGGCTGAGGGTGTTACTGTGTGTTTGCTAGTCTGTAGGTACGTGGCTGAGCGTGTTACTGTGTGTTTGCTAGTCTGTAGGTACGTGGCTGAGGGTGTTACTGTGTGTTTGCTAGTCTGTAGGTACGTGGCTGAGGGTGTTACTGTGTGTTTGCTAGTCTGTAGGTACGTGGATGAGGGTGTTACTGTGTTTGCTAGTCTGTAGGTACGTGGCTGAGCGTGTTACTGTGTGTTTGCTAGTCTGTAGGTACGTGGCTGAGGGTGTTACTGTGTGTTTGCTAGTCTGTAGGTACGTGGCTGAGGGTGTTACTGTGTGTTTGCTAGTCTGTAGGTACGTGGATGAGGGTGTTACTGTGTTTGCTAGTCTGTAGGTACGTGGCTGAGGGTGTTACTGTGTGTTTGCTAGTCTGTAGGTTTATGTGTGGCCCTGTACTCTGATGCCCATTTGTGTGCAGAATCCCAGATGCCACCCAGTTATGCATGTGATCTTATGCCCTCCTTATGTGCCCTCACCACCTTGCACTATGCTTGCATTCTTCTTCTCACCTAAATCTCCTTGCTGCTAGAATTCTGTAGATATTTGTGTGTGAGTGAAGGGGGGGTGGTTGTCACTCCAGATGGTCTGATGGAATTGCAGTAATCAGGAGGGTTTAGCTCTCGGCATTAGAAACCATTCTTATTTTTCCTGATTGCTGTCATTTTCTTGGTAAACATTTTCTGGAGGATAATCAATATCTGTGTTTTTCTACCATGTAAAGCCTCAATATCCTGCCCGCTCTGAAATAGGTTAAATATTCAAGCCATCCATCCTGTTTAAATTAGGATTGCACCGATACCAATTTTTTAAGACCGAGTACAATTACCAATACTTTTTTCAAATACTCACCAATACCAATTACCGATTTTTTTATTTATCTTTTTTATTTTTATTTATGTCATGACCGTTTACCAAGCACAATACAGACTGATTTAAGATCGCTTCTTTATAATTATGAACTGTATCTCTAAAGATATTTTGAATGAATAAAACCGTTTTATGTGCTTGTTGTCACAAAGTTCACAGAACATGTTTATAAATAAATAATATTATAATAACAACAATAAATAACAGCTGCTGGGGCTGGAAAGCTACAATTTAAAGGGGTGATTACTGGATGCAATTGGGTTGTAGGGTGCCTATATAACTCATCAATCTGACATTTGTACTTAACACAAAGTAATATAATTTAATTCTGAAAATATTAGGGATGGAGTATCCCAGTAATCCCCTTTGAGAAAAATGGGGCATTTGCATTCTACTGACTTAACAGAAAATAGGGCTGGTCTTCATATTTTTCCAGGGCTGCTTTTTATTCCCAGTGCAGCCCTGGCTAAGGATGTTCCTCAGAGTACAGTATGTTTTGAGCATAATTGTGCAAGATGAGAACTAGCAGTATAACAGGCAATCTAGCAATTAGAATATTTTTTCAAAAGTTAGTGGCAAGTTCTTATTAAGGAACTGACGCATCTCTGCACAGTGACAATTCTATACGGGGGCCTACAGGGGGCAGTGCCCCTGTAAAAATGTCCCTGGCCCCCCTCTGTAGCCCCCTCTGAGCTTATCTGTGAAGTTGATTCCTTGTTTTGCTGCAGTGTCATTGTTATTCCGCACTCGCCTCCTAATGTCAGAGCCCCCCCCCTCGCGTGACATCATCATTCTGCTGCCAGTGTTTCTCCTTATGATGTAGAATTGTTCTAAAAGGACTTGGGAAACCGGACCTCAAGTTGGCTTATCCCCCTCCCACAGGACCTTTTTGATTTATCCCATTGAAGATCCCTATTCTTCCAGCCACTGGACTCCTAATTTACCCCCTACAGGTCCACAGATTAGCCATCCCCCAGGACCACCCCCATACTCAGCATTACCCCCCCTGAAGGATCCCCTTCACCACCCAAAAGAATAGCAATTTACCTTCCAGCGGATCTCCTCACACAATTTAGCGGTTCTCAGTGAGTGTATACTTTTGCTGCAGCAATGTCTGAAATTCTGCCCTACAGTGAGGATAAGATTGAGCATTACGGCTCTGATGCGAGGTTGGGCTAATATCATTCAGCTGCCGCCTGCAGGATACCAGTTCCTTTTTGGGGGGAATTCAGCAGAAGAGAGCCCCCAAACTGGGGCAGATCAGTAGAGCTACGTGTTGTAAGGGGGGGTGTAAACACCTATTGGATAGAATGATGTCTGCATAATTTCTCCATTTATTCATCTATTTCACTTGCATTTTCTCTCATTCTCTCTTCTGCAGTAAACTGCTCTCGCCCTCTGCAGCCTGTAATGGGGTTTGTGTCATATATGGCATGGGGTGCATATGTCCAATTTAACCCTTTGGCTACCAAACAGAACTGATATTCTTTGATGTTCGATTCATAGAACCACTGTGGCAGCCAAATAGCTAACTGAGCCTGGGATGCTTATGATATTTTAGGGTTATATGATTTCCAACAGGTTATTCCTTTATACCACTATTGTGAAGCCTGAAGTGGATTAGTATAAGGTAATTACCTCCAGGTCTCTCTTGTATGTTCATAAAAAATTATCTGAAGGCTGCATGGGTGGGTATGCCCACAGACTATTTTTGTTATGCCCATAAAACATTCTAAAGACTGAAGAGCTGATTTGAGTTCCTATCATGCTAGGGCAGGGCTCGACAAACCCAGAAGCCTGGGAGCCACTGGCTCCTAGAATTTTACCCCTGGCTCCTAACTTTTTGGGTTATTCTCCATACATCTATATACAAATACCACTGTCTGCCTCCTAAAAGTGTGCCTGGCTAGTAAATATTCTTACTGGCTCCTACATTTTAAAAGATGTGTCGACCCCTGTCTAGGGTATGATTTTAATGTAAATCAAAATTTAAGTATTTAATGTATAAATGTCATTTGTTTCCATTTTTTAATGTGCCCCTCTGATTAAAGACTGGCCCCACCTTGGCCCCACCAGTATAATTTGTCTAGAACCACCACTGTCTCTGCATGTTCAGCTATAAGTCTGTTTCTTCTATCAGTAAGGACGTTTGACGTTAAGCTGAACAGTCTTTCACTTTTCACACTACTGCATGGGTCAGAAAGATATTTTTGGCCCATTAAATCTCAGTTAATTAACTGCCCAGTACTTCCGGGGTTTGTCTGAATGAGGTACAGTGATCTCTCCCAGGTAGGCTTCCAACTGTAAAGTAGCAGCTTTTGGAGCATTGCTCTGACGTACAATAATACAAATAACAACAATGTGTATTGTTTTAATAAGCAAAAGTTAGGGAACCACAACCAAACAATTAGGCACAAGAGCCAGGAGGCAGCCACCTTATACACATCAGATGAGAATCCAAAAGATAGGGTGCTCCAGCCTGTGCAGTTTAAAGTAAAATGACCTTTAAGGCTGTGACACACTGCAAGCGATGCGGCGCGAGGCAAAGCAGCTGCTTTGCTCCGCGTCGCATTGCTTCTGAAGTTCAAATATTTCATCTCTGAGCGCTTAGCTACGCAACCTGACGCAGCAGAGTGCTCAGAGATGAAAAGGCAAGACACACTGAGCGCGCACAGCTGCATCTACACGCTGCGCACCGCTCCGCTTGCAGTGTGTCACAGCCTTTATTGTGCCATGGTCCACAAAACAAACAACGTTTCAGACCTACATTAGATCCTAACATGACTAAGGACCTAATGTAGGTCTGAAATGTTTTTTTTTTGTGGACCATGGCACAATAAAGGTCATTTTACTTTAAACTGCACAGGCTGGAGCACCCTTTCTTTTGGAGAAAAATTTGTATTGGCAGAACAGAAGTGAACAATTTTTAGTTGTCTCCACTCCTTATAATGAAATGGGAACATGCAGTTCGAAAAACGCCACAAGATGGCATATGGGTAGGAATTGGAGGTATCGGTTTAAGTATCGGTGCATTTGCACGAGTACAAGTACTACTGCAAATACTTGGTATCGGCACCGATACCGATACTAGTATCGGTGCAACCCTAGTTTAAATATAAGAAGTGTGTGTGTGTGCTCATGTGCTGTGCGTTTGTGCACTCCTTGTTTTTGTTTGTTTGTGCTAAGGTGCTGGCTGTGCTGTGTACGCTCACGTGCTGTGCGCGCTCATATCTGGCAGGTGATTTAAATGCATTTCCAACCTAAATTCAGTTTTAGCTGGATTTTGTATCAGCAATTTAAGATGCGCGCACACACACACACGCACGTGAATCCACCCTTCTGGGTATATATGTATGTATGTGTGTGTGTGTGTATGTATGTATGTATGTGCACTCTCAGACCGGACCGGGTACACATCCTATGACCCTGCAACATGCTCAAACCTGGGTGCTCAATAGCACTCTCAGAAAGCTGTGCTGTCTCCAGAGTCACAGACAGTTAACCCCTTAACAAGTCTGGGTGCAAGGTCATAGGGAAAATTACAAAATAAATTAATACAACACACAGAGAAAGTCCAGCACTCTCTAAGATTAAAAGTGTATATGTATATTTGTATGTATATGTGTGTGTGTATATGTATGTATGTATGTATATATGTATGAATATATATATATATATATATATATATATATATATATATAATATTTTATTTTACATAATTTGCCAATTGCTTTAGATCCCTGAGTGCTAGTATTTTGCTCTTTGTGTGGAATTACATATGTAGAAGGGATTTCTTTCACTGCGCGTAAAGGTAATTGCATTATATACTGAGTGCAGGGGTATACATCGATCAGCAGTGATGCTGCCTGACCTCCTCAGAGAAACACAGTGACAATACATCCTTGTCCATAGCTGCTCTTGGTTCCTTAGAACTGTTTAATGTGACAGCAATGCCTCTCTGCTGATATCTTGTTTGGTTTGTTTAGCTGCTAATTATCACTGTGCTTTTTTCTCTCAAGTCTGTCTGTTTGCTGCATCCACTGCGCTGTGTTCTCGGCTTTAGCTGGTTGCCATGGTGACAATGTGAGCATCATTGGGTTGCTATGGGGAGTCAGTATGATTGTGCAGTTGTGTAAAACCTGAAGAAGGAGATTGTTGCCCTCCCATTCATTAGTAGTGAAAGCGAAGTGGGCAGACTTGCTGGGCCTATGGCTCTTATCTGCCTTCAAAATCTATATTTCTATGTTTCATGTGGTTGAAGGGATGTTTATGCTCTGTGTTTTCTCGTTGTGTAAACCTGAAGGCCCTTACATTCATTAGCAGTGAAAAGCGGAGAGTGCAGTCTGTTTTTCTCTTTGCCACATCTGAGGATATATACATGTATCATGCCTAATTAGGCCTCTAAGCTCTGTCCTGGCCTGCAGTGTTCTTATGCTCCCACCCTGACCTTTGCTTCTCATTTCCACCTGGCTGCTATCCATGAGGCATGATAGGAGAGGTTAAACATAAGCTGTAGTGGGAATTGTAAGGATAAATCACTGTTTTGTGTATTTAAGGGGTTAAATTACTGTTTGTGATTCTGTTAATGAAGAAGTTAAATGATAGTGAAACAAACCAGATATGCTATAATTATGTTGCTGGCCCACGTAGATCAGATTCAGTTTCTTAAATGATTTTACATTGATTCATACACTCAATCCACATTTCCTCCTGCAATATGTCACATGGGTCAAAATTGTTTGAAAACGATATCTTGTTTACTCATCGCCTTTCTGGGGCCCCATCCGATATGCAGCGTCGCCCGTAAAAGCCGGCGATGCCGGGTTTTGCGCGGGTTTGGTATCCTATATACAGCGCCGCATATAAATGCGGCACGTATATTTCACCCGTAGGACGTAGTTTTCCCCCCCATAGACTAACATATAACACCCTACGCAATTTGGTATCCAATATCCAGCGCAAGGCCTTACGTGGCGAAAATGGAGAAAACTTACTCCATTTTCACCTCGCCATAAAAAGCAGCCGTAGCAGGCCTTGCACTGAGTATGGGAGCACTGTAACTCCCTAAAATGCCTACAAAAAAAACCCTAACGCATGCGCAATGTCTATCTACCTGTCAACCGCAATCCCCCACCGCAATACCTAATAAAGTGTTTAACCCCTAAACCGCCGCTCCCGGCCCCCGCCGCCACTAAATAAAGTGTTTAACCCCTAAACCGCCGCTCCCGGACCCTGCCGCCACCTACATTAAATGTATTTCCCCCTAATCTGACCCCCCTACACCGCCACCACCTACATTAAATATATTACCCCCTAAACCTAAGTCTAACCCTAACACCCCCTATCTTAATTATTATTTAAATAAATCTAAATAATATTAATATTATTAACTAAATTATTCCTATTTAAAACTAAATAACACCACCGCCACCTACATTAAATGTATTACCCCCTAATCTGACCCCCCTACACCGCCGCCACCTACATTAAATGTATTACCCCCTAATCTGACCCCCTACACCGCCGCCACCTACATTAAATATATATTACCCCCATAAACCTAAGTCTAACCCTAACACCCCCTATCTTAATTATTATTTAAATAAATCTAAATAATATTAATATTATTAACTAAATTATTCCTATTTAAAACTAAATACTTACCTATAAAATAAACCCTAAGATAGCTACAATATAATTAATAATTACATTGTAGCTATTTTAGGATTTATATTTATTTTACAAGTAACTTTGTATTTATTTTAACTAGGTACAATAGCTATTAAATAGTTAATAACTATTTATTAGCTTCCTAATTAAAATAATTACAAAATTACCTGTAAAATAAATCCTAACCTAATTTACAAATGCACCTAACACTACACTATCAATAAATTAATTAAATAAATTAACTACAATTATCTAAAATAAAATACAATTAAATACACTAAACTATATTACAAAAAAATATTACAATAAGTAATAGTTATTTAATAGCTTTTGTACCTAGTTAAAATAAATACAAAGTTACCTGTAAAATAAATATAAATCCTAAAATAGCTACAATGTAATTATTAATTATATTGTAGCTATTTTAGGGTTTATTTTATAGGTAAGTATTTAGTTTTAAATAGGAATAATTTAGTTAATAATATTAATATTATTTAGATTTATTTAAATAATAATTAAGATAGGGGGCGTTAGGGTTAGACTTAGGTTTAAGGGGTAATATATATTTAATGTAGGTGGCGGCAGTGTAGGGGTGTCAGATTAGGGGGTAATACATTTAATGTAGGTGGCGGTGGTGTATGGGGGTCAGATTAGGGGGTAATACATTTAATGTAGGTGGCAGCAGTGTAGGGGGGTCAGATTAGGGGATAATACATTTAATGTAGGTGGCGGCGGTGTAGGGGGGTCAAATTAGGGGGTAATACATTTAATGTAGGTGGCGGCGGTGTAGGGGGGTCAGATTAGAGGTTAATAAATTTAATGTAGGTGGCGGCGGGGTCTGGGAGCGGGGGTTTAGGGGTTAATACTAGGATAGGTTTATTGCGGTGTGGGCTATGGCAGTCTAGGGGTTAATAATTAGGCTTATTGTGTTGTGGGGGGTTGTCGGTCTAGGGGTTAATACATTTATTATTATCTGGACATCGCTAGTTTGTCCGACTTACGGCACTTTAGCAACTGCTGACGGGATATATGTAATACCCCGATGTGCGAGGTGAAACTACGGGTGGCGCGGGTTCCCTCTCTTGCGCCGAAAATGACGCCGTATATCGGATCGCGCCCATGATGCACTCATGCTACAACCATTTTTTCCCTGTACTTAGGACGGGACAGTCCAACATGACTCTTCCAATCAATGAAACCTGGAGCTTTTCAAACAATTGTTGGACTTCCACACCTTCAACCTTCATGCTGTAGGGCTTTGGTTTCTGTTAATAGTCTTGCATATGCTCACTTTGTGTTAATAAAGCAGATCTTTTTTTTTTTTTCATACTATATTTTTATTAATGCAGCTGTGGAAGTTGCCCTGATCAGCCAGTGATCTGCCCTCCCACATGTTAAAGCTCTTCCTGTTTCAATATATAAAAATAAACATTCAACTTTTGTGTGCAGAATATGTTTAAACTAGTGTCCTTCCCTATGCAGGACGTAAATGTTTTGAGTTCACTCTCCTTTCAAATTAGAAAAGAGGGTAACCACAAAATCTTAAACGGCTGATCAATTCTTATTGGTTAGAAGAATTTGAATTTAATATAAGGAACAATACACAAACTGCTGGTCAGCAAATTGAAACCATTTAGCATGAAGCCCATTGCTGGCTCATTATGTGACGGAGGTATAGCACATTATTTTTATAGTAGTCAGGGGCGAAACTACAGGGGGTGCAGAGGTCGCAATTGCGACTGGGCCCCCAAGGGTGGGGGCCCAGCTTAAATTTTTTTTTTTTACAATAAAAAACGTTGACCTGCACTGATATCATGTGAGTGTGACATGATGCTTCACTAGTGTCTCTGACTACAGGGGTTAGTGTTTCTGTTTTACCCATTGGTGTTTATGTGTGTGTGTATGTATGTGACTGTGTGTGTATTTATGTATGTGTATGTTTGTGGAACCAGCAAATTACAGACCTTGTTACTACAGCATGGGGGGAGGTAAAGGGTGTAAGTCTATACAGTACCACTATATACAGTACGGGGTGGCTGGACCATGTCACAAACTACTGTGGTCACTTTAGTACTAGGGCGGGTAGGGTCAGGCCAGCCATCTCAGCAACAGATTACAGACTGTGTCACTGACTCACTATATACAGTACTGGTGGGTTAAAAAGTGTAACTATATACAATACTGGTGGGTTAAACAGTGTCACTATATACAGTAATAGGGGGTCAGACCATCTCACAGACTGTGGACACAGGGTACCTCCTTTTGCAGACATGTAATCTGATTCACATTTTTTTTCTGTGTTAAATGTAAAAATAAAATAAATTAAAAAAAAATGTATCAAATTCACTTTTTTTTGGGGGGGGGGGGGCGGCTTCTTAGATTCTTGCACCTGGGCCCTGTGGTTTCTAGTTACACCTCTGATAGTAGTAAATATAATGTGATGCATTTCGGCCATTCTACCATTATTCTTTATATACAGATCTCTAGGGCCCATTTAGTCCTGCAGAATTGTAATCCTCTTCTTACAAATCATTCCAGGGAACTAGTCTTATCTTTTCTTGCTTTTTCTTTTTCTCACACTTCCATTCACTACAAGTCAATTTAATTATGAAATCTCATTTAGTTCTTTCTGAGTTAATAATGTTTGAAGAATTGTGTATGTATCAGGAAGAGGATTTTTAGCCAGAAATACAGCCCAAATGTCTTCATCAAAAGATCTAGTTAGCAGAGATATACCCCTATGAAATTTCACTTCTCTTTGTGTCAAAAAAGAAAAAAACGTGCCAAGGATTGAGTTTTCACCTGCCTTTTGCATTGTACTCTGTTGTGGTCAAGATATTTGGAGCAGCTAGCAACCAGTGGAAGTGCAGTTATCAGACCTCCTATATGGTGGCGGTTCTTTATAGCTATTTGCAGAACTTTGTAGGTAGGTCACAAATCATAATGCAATCCAATGCAGGGAAACATTACTCGTGACTTGAAAGGACAACACTGAAACAGTCAATTAATAATTAAAACCATTTTAATAAGCATTGCAATTACCGAAGCCTTCCAGGGGTGAGACTTTATGGTATTATTGTGAAGTGCCCTTTCTTTTGTCGTGGCACATGGCATTTTTTAGATGAAGGTACATGAGACATTAAAGGAACAAAGCATTTATTAACCTTGTCTAGAGTCCCTAATGATTAACCAGTGAGAATGCAGGAGGCTCAATGTGATCACATTACTGTATTACCCATGTTATTTTTATGAAGAAAAGTACTGAGTACTTGATATTATTAATCTCAGTGTGAGTGGAACCTCAGCTTTAAGCTTAATTAGCGCATATGCTGTACCGTTGGTCTTGCCCTACATGTTCTTTGCTTGTCCCATATAACAGTGATAGCCAATTGCTTGTTCTAATATCTTGTTTGTAGCTAAACACTAATGTCCTATACTTATGATAGTGTATTCATCAGCAAGACAGGCCTTTTGTCATGGTAAAGTGTACGTTACGGAATCTTGTGGTATTGTGAGACTGTGGTCTGTTTACTGCGCTGGAGATTGAAGACCCCCAGGGTTAGTGGATCTTAGTGTAGCGCATTAGGATGTCAATGGTTTGCTTTGCTGACTTGTGTCCCACAGTCTAAATCTGTATAATACTCTGCACTTGATAATCTGATATCCTTTCCCATAAGGGATTAAAGGATCTATTACTTTTGTAGCTGAACTATTTTCAACTAGAAGATCAACATTCGCAACAAAACACACAACACAGAAATTTGGTTTAAGACCGCAAATTCATTTTTATGATAGAAACTGCATCATTTAAATAACTTTATACATCCGCTTGCCAACCATTACCAGGGGGGAGGGTGGGAGGGGGAACAGTCTTTAGGATGCAAGCAAAAGCAGATGAGGCCTGCAGTCCCACAACATGTATACAGGTGAGTAGCCACATCCCTTTCAATACAGCAATGTTGCCACACAAGCCAGCTCACTCCCATAAGGGCGTAACCCTTAGATTTACTCCAGAGTAAGGCTTTACATTACCATTAGGGATTAAAGGCCCTATTACTTTTGTGGCTGGACTATTAACTAGAAAATCAACACTTGCACCAAAACACACAATACAAAACTGCAACATGAAATAACTTTTATCACCTTAAAGGTAACTAACCTGGCAGCAAGCAGGCCCTAGTACTAGAAATCAGTGCAAAGCTGGTCTGGACCCAGACTGATTCACATGGCAGAGCCTAGCTGCTATGCCTGAGATGGAACAAGGATGTTCATCTGAGCTCTTCGGCCCACCGCTTTCCTGGAGGAGCAACCCCCAGACTCGAGCCCGGAGATGTCACTACCTCCTTAATGGCATATTATGTCAATAGCCTAAAGCTCGACTGCACAGCAACAAGAAACCCCACCCTGCACTATGAGGTGCTGCCACCAATCGGGGAACTCAAACAATCATTAACAAAGCCCCTTTAATGTTATTTAGAAACAAATCAAGATGGGCATCAGAAAAATGAACGTCATCAGCAAATATGTTGCCATGGTGGATAACAAACCTGAAAGAGACCCGACGCCTTGCAAAATGGTTAATTTTCTTGCGAACACCAAACACTGCCTTGTGGCATAACGTGTTTCCACTGTAATCTACTGACTATGTTGAACCATCCAAACACATCACCGCGCAACCAAGCACATCCATTTAAGGTCAGTCACCATGATCTTAAGTCTACAGGTGGGACCGGCCCCAGATCATTGACCGAGTGAGCGGCAATCCTTTTTTCAATCTAAACCTGCCTTTACAGCTGCCCGGCTAAGTACGCTGCAAAACTGATATCTGGATGAAAAACAATAGCATCTTGGTAAATCAAACACTGACCTGGAGAGTACCCACACAACAAAAATAGTCGGACAGAACCACCACCGCAGCTTGCAAAGTCAACCAGCTGCCTCTATACTCTTGGTCCATCTTAGAACAAGGAATATGTAGAAAAACTACATTATCCACAACCCTCACATGCTCAAACTGCACCAGATGCACCTTTTGCCAATGCTACCAACTCACCTCCTAGCCAGATTTACACACAGTTGCAAGTACTCCCAGCAAACCTTTCAAACATGGTATGGTAATGGTCTCCCTAGGATCACACCAGCCCCTTTCAGTTCATGACCAGCCCTTTAATACCAAGAAGGAATTTCATGGCCTTTTGCCCTCAAAGCATCAAACAATTCAAACAGCATTACCAGCAAACTGAATTTAGCTGAAACACCTTCACTGACACACAACTGCTCCCACTCACTCCAATATCACACATACAACCAACAAGTAGATGGGGCCAGAGAGGCTTGAGTCAAGGATAAGAGGGAACAGCAGCTGCCAGAGAAAAGATGGGCAAGTAACACTGTCAGTTTGTGCTCCTGGAGAAAACTGCCTAAACCTGTCACACTGAAAATAAACCAATGCCGGGAACATGAATGGCATGAAAAACAATGTTGAATTCTAAACAATAACAAGCTGTCTCAAATATCTAACAACTTCTGGTGAGGATGGGGTCAAATGATTGATGGCATGGATGACACTCGTCAGCCCAAAACACCACCTCACGATTAAAGAGGCACTCGGGCCACAGCTCCACAGCCCCCACTATTGGAAATAACTCTAGCAAACAGATTCCTTGTCAGACCTATCTGCACCAAGTAAACTCCTTTCAGGTATGCACCAAGCAACCCTGCAGAATTAGTAATACATGGTTAGAACCTGGGAGGGTTCCGCCATATGCTCACTTCATCAGCGTGCACATGAGCTCTGCTACTGCACTGCTTACCTCATCTCAATTGAAACTTATTCCTTTTGTTAAAAATTCTGCCCATAGGGATCACTCTCCCTGCAAAATTCAGTAGCCGCAATAGCATCTGAATGTCATGAATCGAAACCCAGTCAGCAGCAAGCATATTGTCCACTTTCTCATTGGGCAAACGACAAAGCATGGTCACCGAATTAATTTCGGTCCCAAGGAACATGACAAGTGCATGGATCCTGTGTTTTGTCGTCAGCAAGTGGGACACTTGCCGTAGTAGAAACTATGAAAAATAAATAACTGCTTCAAAACAGTGCTCAAAATGTGCAAAATTTATTGGAACATGTGACAAATTTTAACAGGTCACAAACAGATAGTAGAAACTATCCATAGCAAGAAGGAACTAAAAGCCTTGAAATACGCTCATAAGATGGAGGGAAGGCATCTATCCATATAGAAAAACTTGTTGCGAGATCAACCCATCAAATAGAAGGATAAATGGGCAAAAGTCTTAACGCAGACTCGATATCCAGCTTGGCTATTAGGATCCTGCTCCCAGCAACCCTCACCAATTCAACCGCTGTGTCAAGATTGGTAATGAACCGAGGACGTGATGTTTTGCATAGTTAACTGAATAGCCCGAGCATAAGGCAAGTGCTGAATAAGTCTACTTCCCTGGCTCGCTCTTGGTCACAAAGCCCAGAGGAGAAGTGACTCTCACCAGCTGCAAGGGAGGCCTCTAAATGGTGCACGCTCCTCACTCTTCCCACTCTCACCAGCTGCAAGGAAGGCCTCTGACTGGAGCCGGCTCCCATTATCACCAGCTGCAAGGGAGGCCTCTGGCTTGCGTTGCTTGCTTGATCTGCAAAGTGAAGCTCAGTCTAGTAATATTGTAATTAAATTAACGCCCCAGATTTTTTATTTCAAAACCAGGTAAGCGCTATAAGCAGGGATAGGCAGAGAAAAAGGTTGTGGCGGACATTTTCCAAAGTACAGACCTTAGTGAAGGACACCAAGGTACATTTGAAATTAAAAACATTATTTTATAGTGCTTGGTGTTATTATACTGATGCAGATACCACTGATCTTATAACCAGCCCTCCTCTGGCTATACCCATGAGCCAGTGTCACTACTGTGTCATTATATAGTGCTGGGTGTTATTATACTGATGCAGATACCACTGACCCTATAACCAGCCCTCCTCTGGCTATACCCAAGTGCCAGTGTCACTACTTTGTCATTATATAGTGCTGGGTGTTATTATACTGATGCAGATACCACTGATCCTATAACCAGCCCTCCTCTGGCTATACCCATGTGCCAGTGTCACTACTGTGTAATTATATAGTGCTGGGTGTTATTATACTGATGCAGATACCACCGTTTCTATAACCAGCCCTCCTCTGGCTATACCCATGTGCCAGTTTTCCTACTGTGTCATTATATAGCGCTTTATATAGCCTTTTATGCATTTGTAATGTATGACATGTGCACATAAGTGCTAGGTGTGTTCTCTAGATAGGTGTGTAGTGAAGGGAATATGTGCATGTGTGTGTGCAAGGTCTAATCTAGATAGGTGTATAGTAAAGGGAATATATGTGTGTGTGTGTGCAAGGTCTGTAATCTAGATAGGTGTGTAGTGAAGGGTATAGGTGTGTGTGTGTGTGCAAGGTCTGTAATCTAGATAGGTGTATGTAGTGAAGGGAATAGGTGTGTGTAAGGTCTGTACTCTAGATAGGTTTGTAGTGAAGGGGAAATGTGCTTGTGCACAAGGTCTGTACTCTAGATAGGTGTGTAGTGAAGGGGGAAATGTGCACGTGTGTGTGCAAGGTCTGTACTCTGTGTGTAGTGAAGGAGAAATGTGCATGTGTGTGCAACGTCTGTATTCTAGGTGTGTAGTGAAGGGGATATGTGCACATGTGTGCAAGGTCTGTATTATAGGTGTGTGGTGAAGGGGAAATTTGCATGTGTGCAAGGTCTGTACTATAGATAGGTGTGTAGTGAAGGGGAAATGCGTGTGTGCAAGGTCTGTACTCTAGATAGGTTTGTAGTTAAGGGGAAATGCACAGGTGCACGTGTGTGTGTGTGTGCAAGGTCTTTACTCTAGGTGTGTGGTGAAGGAGAAATGTGCACGTGTGTGTGTGTGTGTGTGTGTGTGTGTGTGTGTGTGCAAGGTCTGTAGTCTAGATAGGTGTGTAGTGAAGGGAATATGTGCATGTGCACAAGATCTGTAATCTAGATAGGTGTGTAGTAAAAGTTATATGTGCTTGTATATGTGTGCAAGGTCTGTACTCCTAGGTGTATAGTGAAGAGGAAATGTGCACGTGTGTGTAAGGTCTGTACTCTAGATGTGTGTGTGTGCACAAGGTCTCTACTCTAGATAGGTGTATAGTGAAGGGGAAATGTGCACGTGTGTGCAAGGTCTGTACTCTAGGTGTATAGTGAAGAGGAAATTGTGTGTGTGTGTGTGTGTACAAGGTCTCTACTCTAGATAGGTGTATAGTTAAGGGGAAATGCGCATGTGCACGTGTGTGTGCGCAAGGTCTGTACTCTAGATAGGTGTATAGTGAAGAGGAAATGTGTGTGTGCGTGCAAGGTGTATACTGAAGGGGAAATGTGCATGTGCACGTGTGTAGTAAAATGGAACTGTGTATGTGTGTGCAAGGTCTGTGATCCTAGGTGTATAGTGAAGGGGAATTGCACATGTGCACATGTATGTGTGCAAGGTCTGTACTCTAGGTGTGTAATGAAGGGAAAATGTGCATGTGCATCTGTGTGCTAGGTCTGTACTATAGATAGGTGTGTAGTGAAGGGTAAATGTGCATGTGCAAGGTCTGTACTCTAGGTATGTAAAGAAGGGAAAATGTGTGTGTGCGCGCAAAGTCTGTACTATAGATAGGTGTGTAGTGAAGGGGAAGTGCGCATGTGCACACGTGTGTGCGCATACAAGGTCTGTACTCTAGGTGTGTAGTGAAGGGGAAATGTGCGTGTGTGTGGAGCAAGTTCTGTAATATAGAAAGGTGTGTAGTGAAGGGGAAATGTGCATGTGCAAGGTCTGTACTCTAGGTGTGTAGTGAAGGGGAAATGCGCATGTGCAAGGTGTGTAGTAAAAGTGAATAGCGCATGTGCAGATTAGTGTGTGCAAGATATTGAGATTTGTGTGTTATAAACAATTGCTTAGGCCATACCGGAGTTTGTGCATGCTCCCACAATACCAATCTAATTAAATCAAGTTAGCACTTTACCTTGGGGATAGGGGCAGTGTGTTTGAGGACTCCTGAGGGGCACCTTGGTAATAATAGTAAATACTCCTCACATCTCCCTCCTAGGCCATCTGTGACTCCCTAAATGACACTGATAATAGTTTTTTTTTTCCCCTTTGATTTATTTTTTACATTTTTTTTTACACTTTTCTGTTTTGAGTAATAAATAATGAATAATTTGTTTAACTTCAGATGTTTTTTTGTGCAAATCCAGATCCTTCTGTTCTTCGCTGACACTAATAAATCTGTCACCGAAAATAGCGGAATGCTACTATCTGCGGAAATATTGATTTAGTAAATTTCTGAATAACACATTTTTGCCCATGTCTAGTTAATTTGTGCAAGTTTACCCAGTGAGGGTTAGGTTCTCTAATACTTTAAGTCAGGGCGTGTCTGTTTCTCATGGTCTGTATGTAGACATTTTAGGACAATCACTTACATAGAGAGTCAGGGTATGTCCATTTCTCATGGTCTGTATGTAGACATTTTAAGACCATCACTTACTTAGGCCTAGATTTAGAGTTTGGCGGTAGAAGGGCTGTTAACGCTACGCGGGTTTTTTTCTGGCCGCACCATAAATTTAACTCTGGTATCGAGAGTTCAAACAAATGCTGCGTTAGGCTCCAAAAAAGGAGCGTAGAGCATTTTTACCGCAAATGCAACTCTCGATACCAGAGCTGCTTACGGACGCGGCCGGCATCAAAAACGTGCTCGTGCACGATTCTCCCATAGGAAACAATGGGGCTGTTTGAGCTGAAAAAAAACCTAACACCTGCAAAAAAGCAGCGTTCAGCTCCTAACGCAGCCCCATTGTTTCCTATGGGGAAACACTTCCTACGTCTGCACCTAACACTCTAACATGTACCCCGAGTCTAAACACCCCTAGCCTTACACTTATTAACCCCTAATCTGCCGCCCACGCTATCGCTGACCCCTGCATTACACTTTTAACCCCTAATCTGCCGCTCCGTAAAACGCCGCCACCTACGTTATCCCTATGTACCCCTAATCTGCTGCCCTAACATCGCCGACCCCTATGTTATATTTATTAACCCCTAATCTGCCCCCCACAACGTCGCCGACACCTACCTACACTTATTAACCCCTAATCTGCCGAGCGGACCTGAGCGCTACTATAATAAAGTTATTAACCCCTAATCCGCCTCACTAACCCTATCATAAATAGTATTAACCCCTAATCTGCCCTCCCTAACATCGCCGACACCTACCTTCAATTATTAACCCCTAAACTTCCGATCGGAGCTCACCGCTATTCTAATAAATGGATTAACCCCTAAAGCTAAGTCTAACCCTAACACTAACACCCCCCTAAGTTAAATATAATTTTTATCTAACGAAATAAATTAACTCTTATTAAATAACTTATTCCTATTTAAAGCTAAATACTTACCTGTAAAATAAATCCTAATATAGCTACAATATAAATTATAATTATATTATAGCTATTTTAGGATTAATATTTATTTTACAGGCAACTTTGTAATTATTTTAACCAGGTACAATAGCTATTAAATAGTTAAGAACTATTTAATAGTTACCTAGTTAAAATAATAACAAATTTACCTGTAAAATAAATCCTAACCTAAGTTATAATTAAACCTAACACTACCCTATCAATAAAATAATTAAATAAACTACCTACAATTACCTACAATTAACCTAATCAGATTGAGCTCGCATTCTATTGGCTGATCGGAACAGCCAATAGAATGCGAGCTCAATCTGATTGGCTGATTGGATCAGCCAATCGGATTGAACTTGATTCTGATTGGCTGATTCCATCAGCCAATCAGAAAATTCCTACCTTAATTCCGATTGGCTGATAGAATCCTATCAGCCAATCGGAATTCGAGGGACGCCATCTTGGATGACGTCCCTTAAAGGAACCGTCATTAGTCGGGAGACATCGGAAGAAGAGGATGGATCCGCGTCGCCTGCTTCAAGATGGACCCGCTCCGCACCGGATGGAAGAAGATCGAAGATGCCGCTTGGAGAAGATGTTTGCCGGTCCGGATGTCCTCTTCTTGCCGGATAGGAGGAAGACTTTGGAGCACCGGATTATGGATCGCCAACCCCCGCTTGGGTTGGATGAAGATCTTGGAGCCAGGACGGATCGGTGATACCTGGTATGGTGAAGACAAGGTAGGAAGATCTTCAGGGGCTTAGTGTTAGGTTTATTTAAGGGGGGTTTGGGTTAGATTAGGGGTATGTGGGTGGTGGGTTGTAATGTTGGGGGGGGGGGGGGGGGGTATTGTATTTATTCTTTTACAGGCAAAAGAGCTGAAATTCTTGGGGCATGCCCCGCAAAGGGCCCTGTTCAGGGCTGGTAAGGTAAAAGAGCTTGTAACCTTTTTAATTTAGAATAGGGTAGGGAATTTTTTATTTTGGGGGGCTTTGTTATTTTATTAGGGGGCTTAGAGTAGGTGTAATTAGTTTAAAATTGTTGTAATATTTTTCTTATGTTTGTAAATATTTTTTTATTTTCTGTAACTTAGTTATTTTTTATTTTTTGTACTTTAGCTAGTTTATTTAATTGTATTTATTTGTAGCAATTGTGTTTAATTAATTTATTGATAGTGTAGTGTTAGGTTAATTGTAGGTAATTGTAGGTAGTTTATTTAATTATTTTATTGATAGGGTAGTGTTAGGTTTAATTATAACTTAGGTTAGGATTTATTTTACAGGTAAATTTGTTATTATTTTAACTAGGTAACTATTAAATAGTTCTTAACTATTTAATAGCTATTGTACCTGGTTAAAATAATTACAAAGTTGCCTGTAAAATAAATATTAATCCTAAAATAGCTATAATATAATTATAATTTATATTGTAGCTATATTAGGATTTATTTTACAGGTAAGTATTTAGCTTTAAATAGGTATAAGTTATTTAATAAGAGTTAATTTATTTAGTTAGATAAAAATTATATTTAACTTAGGGGGGTGTTAGTGTTAGGGTTAGACTTAGCTTTAGGGGTTAATCCATTTATTAGAATAGCGGTGAGCTCCGATCGGAAGTTTAGGGGTTAATAATTGAAGGTAGGTGTCGGCGATGTTAGGGAGGGCAGATTAGGGGTTAATACTATTTATGATAGGGTTAGTGAGGCGGATTAGGGGTTAATAACTTTATTATAGTAGCGCTCAGGTCCGCTCGGCAGATTAGGGGTTAATAAGTGTAGGCAGGTGTCGGCGACGTTGAGGGGGGCAGATTAGGGGTTAATAAATATAATATAGGGGTCGGCGGTGTTAGGGGCAGCAGATTAGGGGTACATAGGGATAACGTAGGTGGCGGCGATTTGCGGTCGGAAGATTAGGGGTTAATTATTGTAAGTAGCTGGCGGCGACGTTGTGGGGGGCAGGTTAGGGGTGAATAAATATAATACAGGGGTCGGCGGGGTTAGGGGCAGCAGATTAGGGGTACATAAATATAACGTAGGTGGCGGTCGGCAGATTAGGGGTTAAAAATTTTAATCGAGTGGCGGCGGTGTGGGGGGACCTCGGTTTAGGGGTACATAGGTAGTTTATGGGTGTTAGTGTACTTTAGGGTACAGTAGTTAAGAGCTTTATAAACCGGCGTTAGCCAGAAAGCTCTTAACTCCTGCTATTTTCAGGCGGCTGGAATCTTGTCGTTAGAGCTCTAACGCTCACTGCAGAAACGACTCTAAATACCGGCGTTAGAAAGATCCCATTGAAAAGATAGGCTACGCAAATGGCGTAGGGGGATCTGCGGTATGGAAAAGTCGCGGCTGAAAAGTGAGCGTTAGACCCTTTAATCACTGACTCCAAATACCAGCGGGCGCCCAAAACCAGCGTTAGGAGCCTCTAACGCTGGTTTTGACGGCTACCGCCGAACTCTAAATCTAGGCCATAGAGAGTCCGGGTGTGTCCATTTCTCATGGTCTGTATGTAGACATTTTAAGACCATCACTTACATAGAGAGTCAGGGCGTGTCCATTTCTCATGGTCTGTATGTAGACTTTTTAAGACCATCACTTACAGAGAGAGGCAGGGTGTGTCCATTTCTCATGGTCTGTATGTAGACATTTTAAGACCATCACTTACATAGAGAGTCAGGGCGTGTCCATTTCTCATGGTCTGTATGTAGACTTTTTAAGACCATCACTTACATAGAGAGTCAGGGCGTGTCCATTTCTCATGGTCTTTATGTAGACATTTTAAGACCATCACTTACAGAGAGAGGCAGGGTGTGTCCATTTCTCATGGTCTGACATTTTAAGACAAAGCATCACTTACAGAGAGGCAGAGCGTGTTCAAGCGTGTTCGTTTCTCATGGTCTATATGTAGACATTTTAAGACCATCACTTTCAGAGAGATGCAGGAGAATCCGTTTCTTATGGTCTACATGTAGACATTTTAAGACCATCATCACTTACAGAGAGAGGTAGAGCGTGTCTGTTTTTCATGGTCGGTATGCAGACATTTTAAGACAAATGACAACAGAGAGAGACCATTTCATATATTTTTTTCATCTGAACTAGTGATTACAATGTCTGTCATGCGCAGCATTCTACTGGTTTGTGTGTTACCACAACATCTATTTTAGGGGTAGTTTTTAAAAGGAGTCTCTTTTAAAAGACTTTCTATATTGCAGAGGACTTGCTTAGGGACTAAAAAAAACAACTTGATTAAAAAGATGGAATATCCTTTCTCTGATTTGTCACTAAAATCACAAATTTTAGCAAACCTGAATTGGAACGGACTCCTTTGAACTACCTGTTTAAGAACTTATTTTGCCTCCTTGCAATTGGTAGATACAAAATACCACCTACAGACTCTACATCTTGGAGTAATTCAAATTAATAATACAAATTGTTTTATTAACAAATTTAAAAAAGTTGTGTTCACTTTCCACATCAAAAATGTTTTTTATTGCACCTATCACTATACAATATTATATTTAAAAAAAAAAGCCAATCACATAATTCTACATTTTTTAGGTATAGAACTAGATTGCAGTATAAGGATGTGTAGCTCTGTTTGTACTTGCTCTGAAGAGAGGCTATTTATGTTGCTGAAACGCGTTGGGAACTTTATTTGAGCTTTTATATTTGTATCTATTTTTAACGTTTTGAAATTAATGATTTGGTTTTGGGCACTTGGGCTCCCCGAGTATATTCCCTTTTTTAGAGTTCCATACCAGATGTTTCAAATCCCCCTTCCCCCAAGATCTGCCACGCCAATGAGGGAAGCTTTAGCTGTTTCTCTGTGGTTGAAGAGTGTCAGCGTTTTTTTCCCCTGTTTTGTTTGCCATGTGCTGCTGGCAGCCATTTTACTCACCTCTCTTGCTGACTCTGATGCATACTGCGTGATGCTGCTCATTTCCTGCATTTCCTTTTATGGCCAGACTGGTGTACATCATCCGTGTGAGACAGGATGCAGTCTCAGAATTGTGATGTCATCACTTATTATTTAAAGGACCTCTGTTCAGTATGCTTTGCCCTTGCGTTGTCTCAGACCTGTTTGTGAGAGCTCCTGTGTATTTTTTGGCTGTCTGATGTCCCTCCTGGTTCCTGATCCCTTGCTTGTTCCTGACTCTGCTGTTCTCCTTGTTCCTGATTCTGGCTCGTCTGACTACTCGCTTTGGCTCCTGACTCAGTTCGTCTGACTACCAGCTCTGGATTTGATTCCTGGCTTGTTATTTGACTTGTGGACTTTTTATTATTATTTTCTATTAATAAAGGTGTTATTATTTTTGCACTTTTCATCTCAGTCTGATTCCTGGCACCCTGACATTACGCAAGGGCCATGAATCCTGATGGTGCTAATAATCCACCTTTACCTGCCATAATTTCTAGGATGGATGAACAGGATCACCGCTTGGATTAATTTGCACTAGCCCTGCAAACCCTGCTGACTCTCACTGCACATTTGGACCAAAGTGTCCCACAAGTTATGTCTGCTCCTGTTTCCACTGCTGCACCTAGTCCTACCAGGAGCATGTCTGGTTCTGCACCTCTACAGCAGTGTTATGGAGGCGATCCTAATCGGTGCAGAGGGTTTTTGAACCAGGTGGGCATTTACTTTAAGATGTTACCTCAGGCATTTCCCTCTGACAGAGCTAAGGTGGGATTTCTCATCTTGTTACTCTCTGACACAGCTCTTGCCTGGGCTAATCCCTTGTGGGAGACTAATAAACCTGTGATTTCAAATTACCCTGAATTTGTGGCTTCCTTTCGAAGGGTATTTGATGTTCCGACTCGCTCCTCCTCTGCTGGTAAATGACTCATGTCCATTCAGCAAGGTACAAGATCTGTTGCTCAGTATGCCATTGAGTTCTGTACGCTTGCTGCAGAGGTAGGTTGGAACAATGAAGCCCTTGTTGCCGCCTTCTTTCATGGGCTCTCTGATGCGATTAAAGATGAAGTTGCTGCCAGAGATTTACCAGAAGATCTCGAGGCATTGGTGTCTTTTTTTATCCTAATTGACTTCAGACTAAGTGAGAGGCCCTCTTTCAAGGAGCGCTTGCGGAAGCCTCCTGTTCCATTGTCTCCTACGTGTTCGTTCCCACCCATGCCTCCCTCTCCTCCCATGCCTCCTGGTCCTGAGTCACCAGGTACTGCTGAGCCGATGCAGTTGGGATTCACGCGTCTCTCCACGGTGGAGAAGACCTTTAGGAAGAGGGAGGGGCTCTGCCTCTATTGTGGGTTACAGGGCCACCTTTTGAAGTCTTGTCCTACACGGCCAGGAAAAGCTCACACCTAAGGTCCTGTCGGGGGCAGATCTTGGGTGGTTTATCCTCGTCCCCGGAACCGATACAGGAGAAACTTTTGGTCACAGTTGTCCTTTCCTAGGTGGACTGCTCAATAGTCACCCAGGCTCTTGTTGACTCCGGTGCTGCGGGCTATTTCATTGACAGTACTTTTGTATCAAAGCACTCCATTCCTGTTTTGCCTCAGTCCATTCCGCTTGCTATTGAGGCCATTGATGGCAGACCCCTTCAGCCCACACTCGTTACTCACGAAACTGCTCCGTTATCCATGGCTGTTGGGGCTCTCCATTTTGAAACCCTCCAGTTCCAGGTGATAAACTCTCCGCATTTTCCGGTTGTTCTGGGTTATCCATGGCTCCAAAAGCACAATCCCAGTCTCGACTGGTGCAGGTCCGAAATTTTGTCGTGGTCTCCGCAATGTATTTCTACTTGTCTTCGTAAACCAGTTAAAGTCTTGTGCACTTCTTCAGTATCTCAATTGCCAGAGGAGCACTGAGAGTTCCTAGACGTTTTTGACAAGGTGCGTGCCGGTACCTTGCCTCCTCACCGGTCTTACGATTGTGCCATAGACTTGCAACCTGGAGCCATTCCTCCTCAGGGCCGGGTTTACCCTCTGTCTGTTGCGGAGAATTGTGCTATGGAGGAGTATGTTGCTGATGCTCTGTCGCGGGGGATCATCCGCAAATCCTGCTCTCCTGCAGGGGCTGGCTTCTTCTTTGTGAAGAAAAAGGGTGGCGAGTTAAGACCATACATCGATTATAGGGGTCTTAATCATCTTACTATTAAGAATGCTTACCCTATTCCGCTCATTACGGAACGTTTTGACCGCCTCAAGGGAGCTACGGTCTTTACTAAACTTGATTTGAGGTAGAAAAAAAGGTCTATCAAAATATGGTGACAAAGAATAATCCGTGAAGTCAATCCAAAATAGTGATAAAAATAAGTCCAAAAAAGATGTAAAATATCCAAAAGATAAAAAACAAAAAATAAATGATTAGTATGTGCACAAACTAGTGAGAGTGATCCCAAAAAGGGGGCTTATGTGGAGGGGTTATGTTTCCATGTAGAAAAATTATTTGCTGTATAAAAATAAAAAATAAAAAATAAAATTAAGCAAAAATACAAAAATATAAATAAAAATAATCCTAGGGAATCTTCAAACCCTGAAAATAAAAGATAATAACAATAGTGTAATACTGTATTATAATTCAACAATCAAGGAATAAATAGCTCACCATAGCTCTGTCAACGCGTTTCGGCCCTCAAGAGAGGCCTTTATCAAGACTATAGTATGGTGTGGGTGAGCTGAAGACTTTATACCTTTCTCTAACCAATCAAATTGCATTGAAATTGCGCCAAATTTTTGCGCCAAAATTTCGCGCCAAAAATGTGGTACCGGAAGTGTTGAGCCGGAAGTGCTCATCTGTATAAAAAAAAAAAATTAAAATAAAAAAAAGTTCACATTTGTCTCTGTATCATTTAGATAAGGCTTTTATTTAGAGTTTGTCTATGTCTATGTTTATTAAACATTGTCTATGTTGTTCCTAATGTGTTTATTCGTGTTATGTGCCTTAGTAGTTAGCTGTGGGGTCAAATGTTATGGTTTGCCGGTGTTTTTTTTAACCGGAAATGGCCGCTGAGATGTAAACATCCGGTTAAGCTATATCGGATGTTATGGGTGAGGCGGAAGTGGTATTTACTCTGTACCAATCAGATCCGGAGGGGCAGAAAGCAGTTATCCCACATGTAGAGCCAGTTTTACAACTTGGCATGAAATATATGACAAAATACCGGTACGTTTCTGAACCGGAAGTAGCCGGAAAAAGTAAGATACTTTAACATCCGGTAAGATTGAGCCGGATGTTGCACCTTACCGGTCATGGTTAAACCGGAAGTGGTGTGTATCCTAGCCTATTCAAATTCAAAGGGACAAAAAGTGTTAACCTTGGTATTTGTCTAGTGAACAAAATCAATGTAGGGATCACGGTACAGAGAGTGTATATTGTAAAATACACAGTTTATATATATTGGAAAATATATATATATATCGAAAAATACATAATCTAATAAATAG
This sequence comes from Bombina bombina, assembly GCF_027579735.1. Classification (NCBI taxonomy): domain Eukaryota; kingdom Metazoa; phylum Chordata; class Amphibia; order Anura; family Bombinatoridae; genus Bombina; species Bombina bombina. Next base: position 274,113,648 of record NC_069506.1, on the reverse strand, counting down.
AGATCTAAAAACCTTAAAGGAACTTTTGGAAATTTTCTAAAAAACTTTTTAGGATAAAAATATAAAAGATATGTAGTATAAAGAAAAACTTTTTTACAATGCATCTATGATTGGTTAGAAAATCTATAGAAGGAGTACATTTGTATCAACCTGTATTCTCTTTTTGTCATGTGCAATATTGGGTATTGGAAGTCTTATTTTCTATCTAAATGTGCCTGGTATAAAAATTAGTTAACCATGTGTGCACTATGATAGGAGTTTTTTGAAATCTGATGTGGATATGAAGGAAACTTGTCTCATACAAGTATATGAATGTATTTATGTAGATTGTGAGATCAATGGGTACTTTTATCGATCTAATTGATTAGTTGTCTTTTGGGGAATTGTGAATTTAAATTTGTTATGAGGTGTAATCATGTTGTTGGTATTGGGATTATGTTACCTCTATACACATTTTAAATTGTGTTTATATTCTTATGAAGAGTCAGGCTTCGGTTACTTTCTAACTTATTCTGTTAGATATTTCCCAGATGGAGAGGTTGCTAAGTCAAGTGTCTCTTATGCTGTTGACATATTATGGGATCATATCTTGTTAATATTATTGGCATCTCGTATGCTGTTGACATATTAGGGGATCATATCTTGTTAATGTTATTGGCATCTATATAGTCTCTCTGTATGTGTAATAAGGTTTGTTGGAACTCATCTTATGGCTATTTGAGTAGAGCAATAAAAATAAAGATGATTAGATTGGCTTTAGAGATCCTAATATAGATCTTTGTGTGGATCTATGCAGGACATCTTCATTAGATATATTTTGTTCTTGTCGTGTCATATATTGACCTCGTTATGTTTTCTTTATTGTTTTCCTTCTGTATGAGGGCAGCAGTGTTTTCCGAATAGATATTCAGAAGTCAAATTTATGTGTGTTTCAAGCTTAAAAGATGTGAGAGGTCTTCCTTGTTGTTCAGACCCTTCGGGTAGAGACAATCCAGCTCAAATATCCATCTGGATTCCGCGATTAGGAGCTTCTTTTCATAGTTGCCTCCCCTCCAATTAGGCTTTACTATCTGGATACCATAGAAGTTTAGATCCTTGATGTTTCCTTTGTGTTTAATAGAAAAGTGTCTATACAGTGCGGTGTCTGTGCTGCCATGTTCAATCTGTAGCACATGTTCCCGTATTCTGTCTTTTAGGCATCTCGAGGTTTGTCCGACGTATTGTAGTCCACATTTGCATTGTATTATGTAAATTACCCCCTTGCTGCTGCATCTGATCAGATCCTTTATTTCATGTTTGATACTGGAGTTGTGCGGTGAAAAGTTTTTGATTTTCAAGCCTCTCTTACACGCCTTGCAGCTCGGGTATGGGAAAAAACCTTTTATGGGTTTCCCGGATATATCTCTCGTCTGAGGTGTTGTTGGGCGTGGAATGCTAGGAGATAGAATGTTCTTAAGGTTATCTGATTTTCTATAGATAAATTTCGGTCTGTTGATGAGTGTTTCGCCAATTGTGTCGTCATCCTTCAGTAGATGCCAGTGCTTTTCTATTATTTTCTCGATGGTTCTCCTGTTTTCGCTGTACTGCGTGATAAAGGCAACCTCTATGGAGTCGGTGTTCATGTCTCTCCTAATTCTCTTGTCTAAACTCTTGTCTTGTCTAAACTAAAGACAGTTAAACCCTACATCCACTAACATTATTTCTAACGTCAACCACAATGACGTTCCCACAGCCTCCAATTCCAGTCATTTTTTAGTGAATCACCAATTGACGACCAAAGAACTAGAAAGAACCTCCATAAAGAGGAAGAATTCCAACACCCTATGGAAAAAAGAATAAGCACAGAGGAAAGAGGGGCGGAAGGAGAATAAATGGCAAAATTGAGAAAGAACATACAAACAGTCCAGAGAATGAAGTGAATACCAAGGGAATATACAACCTCAGCTCTATTACTCTAACGGACAAAGAAAAATCTATTTTAAGCTACGGCCTCTCCTTTGCCCCATCCAAAGGCCTCAACAAATTTGACACATTTGTCAACATCAAACAATTCACAAGAAAGCTAACACTGAAACGGCATTTTATGAAGTCACCTCTCGAATATGACAATAGACCCACAGATTCATACCAACACACTGACTTAAAACCCAATTCATCCTTCTACCCTACATCCAGCAAGGGCAACGCCATCGAAATCTTTGAGACGATGGTATGCAACGACTTGAAGAAAATCAGTCAGAATCAACTAATGAAACACAAACAAAATCTATCTAAGAGCCAGATGCTAACCATCAAAGCACTGGAAAAGAACAGAAACTTAGTGATCAAACCCGCCGACAAGGGGGGCGGCATAGTAGTCCTGGATAAAGAAGACTACTACACAGAATGCAGACGAATCTTGTCAGACACCAAGACCTACGAAATTATGAGGAACAACCCCACAGATGGTTTCAAGAAGGAAATGGACAGGATTCTAGGAGAGGCACATAACAACAAAATACTGAACCATAAAGAATTCAGATACATAAGCGTGGAGCATCCCATCACTCCCGTCTTCTACTACCTCCCGAAAATCCATAAGACCCTCCACAACCCTCCGGGAAGACCCATCATATCCGGCATAGGGTCTCTAACCAGTAATCTGTCTGAATATCTAGATAAGAACTTACAGAAATATGTGACACAACTACCATCGTACGTGAGAGATTCCACACAGATTCTGAACAGTCTGGAGAATACAGAATGGAAAGAGAACTACCTACTCGCCACCTGTGACGTCACCTCCCTATATACCTGCATACCACACAAAGGAGGTCGAGAAGCTGTAGAGTACTTTCTCAAGAAGGACCACACAGTGCCGGCACTACAGAAGACATTCATTCTGGAAGGGATTAACTATATTCTAACGCACAACTATTTCCACCACGATGGGAAATTTTATAGACAGCTGTGCGGCACCGCCATGGGGACTAGGTTCGCGCCGAGCTATGCGAACCTTTACATGGGCAAATGGGAACACATATTTTGGGAGTCGTGCCCAGCCGGCGCGGACCTAGTCTCCTACTACAGGTACATAGATGACATCCTCCTGATATGGAAAGGCTCCAAAGAAGATTTAGAACACACTATAAGGGTTATGAATAACAACACCAACAACCTGAAATTTACCTACGAGATCAGTGACAAGGAAATCACATTCCTCGATCTAAAAATTACCATCAAAAATGGGAAACTTCAGACTTCAACATTTTTTAAACCTGTGGATTGTAACAACTATGTCCACAGGGACAGCTGCCATCATTTCAAATGGAAGGAGAATATACCAAAGGGACAGTTACTAAGATTGAAAAAGAACTGTTCGGACCCCATTTTATGGGAAACCCAGGCGGAAGAACTGAAAAAACGCTTTCTTGAGAGAGGATATGAAGAGGAAAAACTCCACAAAGATATAGAAGAAGTCAGGCAAAAGGATCGCAAGGAACTTCTCAAGTATAAAGACAAGAGAATTAGGAGAGACATGAACACCGACTCCATAGAGGTTGCCTTTATCACGCAGTACAGCGAAAACAGGAGAACCATCGAGAAAATAATAGAAAAGCACTGGCATCTACTGAAGGATGACGACACAATTGGCGAAACACTCATCAACAGACCGAAATTTATCTATAGAAAATCAGATAACCTTAAGAACATTCTATCTCCTAGCATTCCACGCCCAACAACACCTCAGACGAGAGATATATCCGGGAAACCCATAAAAGGTTTTTTCCCATGCCCGAGCTGCAAGGCGTGTAAGAGAGGCTTGAAAATCAAAAACTTTTCACCGCACAACTCCAGTATCAAACATGAAATAAAGGATCTGATCAGATGCAGCAGCAAGGGGGTAATTTACATAATACAATGCAAATGTGGACTACAATACGTCGGACAAACCTCGAGATGCCTAAAAGACAGAATACGGGAACATGTGCTACAGATTGAACATGGCAGCACAGACACCGCACTGTATAGACACTTTTCTATTAAACACAAAGGAAACATCAAGGATCTAAACTTCTATGGTATCCAGATAGTAAAGCCTAATTGGAGGGGAGGCAACTATGAAAAGAAGCTCCTAATCGCGGAATCCAGATGGATATTTGAGCTGGATTGTCTCTACCCGAAGGGTCTGAACAACAAGGAAGACCTCTCACATCTTTTAAGCTTGAAACACACATAAATTTGACTTCTGAATATCTATTCGGAAAACACTGCTGCCCTCATACAGAAGGAAAACAATAAAGAAAACATAACGAGGTCAATATATGACACGACAAGAACAAAATATATCTAATGAAGATGTCCTGCATAGATCCACACAAAGATCTATATTAGGATCTCTAAAGCCAATCTAATCATCTTTATTTTTATTGCTCTACTCAAATAGCCATAAGATGAGTTCCAACAAACCTTATTACACATACAGAGAGACTATATAGATGCCAATAACATTAACAAGATATGATCCCCTAATATGTCAACAGCATATGAGATGCCAATAATATTAACAAGATATGATCCCATAATATGTCAACAGCATAAGAGACACTTGACTTAGCAACCTCTCCATCTGGGAAATATCTAACAGAATAAGTTAGAAAGTAACCGAAGCCTGACTCTTCATAAGAATATAAACACAATTTAAAATGTGTATAGAGGTAACATAATCCCAATACCAACAACATGATTACACCTCATAACAAATTTAAATTCACAATTCCCCAAAAGACAACTAATCAATTAGATCGATAAAAGTACCCATTGATCTCACAATCTACATAAATACATTCATATACTTGTATGAGACAAGTTTCCTTCATATCCACATCAGATTTCAAAAAACTCCTATCATAGTGCGCACATGGTTAACTAATTTTTATACCAGGCACATTTAGATAGAAAATAAGACTTCCAATACCCAATATTGCACATGACAAAAAGAGAATACAGGTTGATACAAATGTACTCCTTCTATAGATTTTCTAACCAATCATAGATGCATTGTAAAAAAGTTTTTCTTTATACTACATATCTTTTATATTTTTATCCTAAAAAGTTTTTTAGAAAATTTCCAAAAGTTCCTTTAAGGTTTTTAGATCTCTATTTATTAGATTATGTATTTTTCGATATATATATATATTTTCCAATATATATAAACTGTGTATTTTACAATATACACTCTCTGTACCGTGATCCCTACATTGATTTTGTTCACTAGACAAATACCAAGGTTAACACTTTTTGTCCCTTTGAATTTGAATAGGCTAGGATACACACCACTTCCGGTTTAACCATGACCGGTAAGGTGCAACATCCGGCTCAATCTTACCGGATGTTAAAGTATCTTACTTTTTCCGGCTACTTCCGGTTCAGAAACGTACCGGTATTTTGTCATATATTTCATGCCAAGTTGTAAAACTGGCTCTACATGTGGGATAACTGCTTTCTGCCCCTCCGGATCTGATTGGTACAGAGTAAATACCACTTCCGCCTCACCCATAACATCCGATATAGCTTAACCGGATGTTTACATCTCAGCGGCCATTTCCGGTTAAAAAAAACACCGGCAAACCATAACATTTGACCCCACAGCTAACTACTAAGGCACATAACACGAATAAACACATTAGGAACAACATAGACAATGTTTAATAAACATAGACATAGACAAACTCTAAATAAAAGCCTTATCTAAATGATACAGAGACAAATGTGAACTTTTTTTTTATTTTAATTATTTTTTTTTTTTTTTTTTTTTTATACAGATGAGCACTTCCGGCTCAACACTTCCGGTACCACATTTTTGGCGCGAAATTTTGGCGCGAAATTTTGGCGCAAAAATTTGGCGCAATTTCAATGCAATTTGATTGGTTAGAGAAAGGTATAAAGTCTTCAGCTCACCCACACCATACTATAGTCTTGATAAAGGCCTCTCTTGAGGGCCGAAACGCGTTGACAGAGCTATGGTGAGCTATTTATTCCTTGATTGTTGAATTATAATACAGTATTACACTATTGTTATTATCTTTTATTTTCAGGGTTTGAAGATTCCCTAGGATTATTTTTATTTATATTTTTGTATTTTTGCTTAATTTTATTTTTTATTTTTTATTTTTATACAGCAAATAATTTTTCTACATGGAAACATAACCCCTCCACATAAGCCCCCTTTTTGGGATCACTCTCACTAGTTTGTGCACATACTAATCATTTATTTTTTGTTTTTTATCTTTTGGATATTTTACATCTTTTTTGGACTTATTTTTATCACTATTTTGGATTGACTTCACGGATTATTCTTTGTCACCATATTTTGATAGACCTTTTTTTCTACCTTCATTTTGATGTTTTTTAAATGTCTCTTTGAAATGTTTTTTGCAAAGCTTTTTTAATAGAACTTTTGAATCTGCTGGATTTGCACTATTCATTTATACCACGTTTTTGGACAACACTTAAATTTGGACAGTTTATTTTTTGGATACACATGTGAAAATCTATTTATATCTCTTAACTTTGAGAAGGGATTTTTGGACACTACTTAACCTTTTTTTATATATCTCTTAACTTTGAGAAGGGATTATTGGACATTATTTACTTTTCATTGTTGTTTATTATTTTTTATTGTTTATTATTTTCAGATTTATGCCAACACAACTATATATGAGACGAATTTTATGAGACATTATACATACAGCTAAAAAGCAAAACACGCGTGTTTTTATAGATATTTATGTGTTTATGTGTTTTTACACATTATTTCTTGCCGTTCTGTTAAAATATATTTTAAACGACACCCTTGTTTTATATGTTTAATATGTATTAAATGCTTTTATGTATCAACTGTGCCACTCTTAGATCTTATATCTAGATATCAAAACCTACACATCTATACAGCACAACTACCATAATTGTAGCTGAGCTATAGCGCTATACAATTTCTCAGACAGAATACCATATTTTCACACCTATACCGCACCAGACCTCGCCAAAATTTGGCGCTCCTTTCTAAACCACGTTTTGAAGCAAAACGTTTGTCGCCCCGACAGGCCAGATGGGCGCTATTTTTGTCTTGGTTTAATTATGTGGTCTCCTACCTGCCTGGTAGTAAGAATGTTAGGGCTGATGCCCTCTCTCGACAATTTTACCCTCTGTCCAAGGAGGAGTCTGTACCTACTCCAGCTATACCTCCTGACCATATTTTTGCTACCATACGTACTAATTTGACTTCTCCCTTGGGGGAGGAGATCCTGGCTGCACAAACCAATGCACCTCCTGAGAAACCTAGTGGTAAGTGTTTTGTTCCTGAGAATCTTCAAACTAAACTTTTGCACTCTTACCACTATCCTAAAGCCACAGGTCACCCAGGTAAGAACCAAATCATTTGGTCTGTCACTCGACAATTCTGGTGGCCAGGTCTCCGTTCTGATGTTGCTGCATATGTTGCCTCCTGCTCAGTTTGTGCACAGAATAAGACTCCTCTATGTCTTCCTGTGGGTCTTCTTCAACCTATTGCTAATGGTGAGTGTCCTTGGACACATCTTTCCATGGACTTCATTGTCGAGCTCCCTGTTTCCAATGGCAATACTGTTATCCTTATGGTGGTTGACCATTTTTCTAAAATGTCACATTGCATTCCCTTGAAGAAGTTGCCTACCGCTCAGGAGCTTGCTTCAATTTTTGCCTGGGAGGCCTTCTTTTTACATGGGTTACCCAAGGAGATAGTATCGGACCGGGGTAGCCAGTTTGTCTCCAGATTTTGGCGTTCCTTTTGTGCTCAAATGGGGATCCAGCTTTCCTTCTCCTCGGCATACCATCCTCAATCCAATGGGGCTGCGGAACGGTCTAATCAAGCTCTGGAACAGTTCCTCTGTTGCTATGTCTCAGATCACCACAATAATTGGTCTGAACTGTTACCTTGAGCAGAGTTTGCTCGTAATAGTGCTATTAATGCTTCCTCCAAGTTATCCCCGTTCATGGCAAATTATGGCTTTCAACCATCCTTGTTGCCTGATTCATTCATGTCTCAGGGTATTCCGGCTTTGGAGGAGCATCTCCGGCAACTCCATTCCACGTGGGTGCAGATTCAGGATTGTCTTCATTGTTCTATGCAGTGCCAAAAGTTCCAGGCTGATCGTAGGCATCTGCCAGCGCCTTCCTTCCAGGTTGGTGAGAGAGTTTGTCTGTCCTCCCGCAACTTGAATCTTCGTGTGCCGTTCAATAAACTGGCTCCCCGTTAAGTTGGTCCTTTTCGAATACTCCGACGGGTCAATCCTGTGGCCTACGCTCTTGACCTTCCTCCTGCAATGCGCATCTCCAATGTTTTTCATGTCTCCCTCTTGAAACCATTGGTTTGTAATCGGTTTACCACTGTGTTGCCTCGTCCCCGTCCTTTTCTTTGTTGACAACCATGAGGAGTATGAGTTTAGCAGCATTATTGACTCTCGTATGTCCAGGGGCTGCGTACAGTATTTGGTTCACTGGAGGGGCTACGGTCCGGAGGAGCGTTCATGGGTTCCATCCTCTCATGTTCATGCTCTCGCCCTCCTCCGTGCCTTCCATGCCCGTTTCCACAATAAGCCTTTTGTCCTCCCGCGGGGGACGGGTCGTTGAGGGGAGGGTACTGTCAGGGTTTTTTCCCTGTTTTTTTTGCCATGTGCTGCTGACAGCCATTTTACTCACCTCTCTTGCTGACTCTGGTGCATACTGTGTGATGCTGCTCATTTCCTGCACTTCCTTTTATGGCCAGACTGGTGTACATCATCCGTGTGAGACAGGATGCAGTCTCAGAATTGTGATGTCATCACTTATTATTTAAAGGGCCTCTGTTCAGTAGGATTTGCCCTTGCGTTGTCTCAGACCTGTTTGTGAGAGCGCCTGTGTATTTCCTGGCTGTCTGATGTCCCTCCTGGTTCCTGATCCCTGGCTTGTTCCTGACTCTGCTGTTCTCCTTGTTCCTGATTCCGGCTCGTCTGACTACTCGCTTTGGCTCCTGACTCGGCTCGTCTGACTACCAGCTCTGGTTTTGATTCCTGGCTTGTTATTTGACTTGTGCACTTTTTATTATTTTTTTTGCTATTAATAAAGGTGGGATTATTTATGCACTTCTCGTCTCAGTCTGATTCCTGGCACCCTGACAAAGAGCCAAGAAACATCGACATTTAAACGAACATCTTTTTCTTGCGTTATTCATGTTCCAAACATTTTAGGTTTTTAGTACTGACCTGTAGTTGTGGGATGATAACAAAGTGTTGTTGTAATATCACAGTAAAATGTGCAGTTTAAACTTCTGTCCACCCCCAGTAAAGCTGCTTTACATGATGGTAAAAAAAGAAATGATGGCAGACAGGTGGCTTTTATGTGTATCTGCTTTGTGATTTCTATACTGCTGTTCTTAGGCAAAATTGTGCTCCACTTGTAATATAGCCCTAAATGTATGTTTGCGGGCGCACAATAAATAACCAGCCATTACAAGTGAGCTTGCAGTAGCAATTAGCGCTTATAAAATTAATCAGAGATCAGATCTCTGGTTAATTTAATACATTTCCACCAAATGCCTCCAAACTTAAGTGTAATATATTTTATAAAAAATTTGAGTGTCATCTATATTTTTTAATAAAATATCTGCTAAAAACAGTTATATGGTGTTAAGTGGCAGGTGTGGGGTGTTAGAAAAAAGCGGCACTGAAAAGTGCCTTTACATTGTGGTCTATAGCGACTGTGTATTCCCAGTAAATATATACATATATTAACACATAAATATATATATATATATATATATATATATATATATATATATATATATATATATATATATATATAAATAGTGCACAGTGATTGCAGTACATTTAACATGTTTTATGTTCAAAACAAAGCAGAGGAGCCAAACTGAAGTGGAGGGACAATGAAAACAGTGACAAAAGAGTAGGAAGCCATAGATCAGATCACTTTAAGGTTTTGTATAGAAGATTAATTTAGAACTAGCACACATCAAGTGCAAGTTTAAGAATTACCCCTTAAATCTTTTTGTGGAAACTTCAATAGTTTATTTTGTTTAATTTAGGGTTCCATAAACAAACTTCCCTAAAGGTTTGGGAAGCTTAAATACAAGCCCATAACAAGTGCAGATGCAGTTTCAGAAAGCCTTACAGGGTTGGATAGATAAAGATGTACAATAATTACCCATACAATTGATTAATTACAGGGTCTGGTTAAGTGATGAAATTATTAATTGCAGGCTCTGTTTAAGTGATGTGGGTATTTAGAGGTAAAAAGTAAACATTTGCTCAACCTATGGCACTGTACTGGCCACTTGTCATGGCTAGGGCGAATTAATGCCATAAAAATTAATATTTTACCAAAAATTCTATATCTCTTACAAACGTTGATTCTTGTTTCCTCAAGCTCATAGCTCAACAATTTACAAAGATGTATAAATAAATTCATCTGGTCCTTTAATAAATCGAGAATTTCAGGCCACACTTTATACTTACCTAAGGAACAGGGAGGCTTAGGGGTTTCCAACATTTTAAACTACTACAAAGCAACACACCTTTCTCGAATTGTAGCCTGGAATCAAACCATTACCCCCAAAGCCTGGGTCACTCTGGAGGCCCAAAATCTTGAGTCCACTAAGTTATGCGAAATTTGTTGGATACCGAATAAGCTTAGGTCCCATCCTACCCCATTAAATCATTTTACAGCTGAAAAGCTACGTATTTGGGATAAAGTTATCACCAACAACAAGCTGTTCTCTACTCATATTTCTCCCCTCACTCCCATATTAAATAATAAAATATTCCCTGGTTTTAACATCAAAACCACTGTTCAGACCTCAAACGCTCAGGCTTATATCCCTATTTACTCACTCTTACAGGATGGTCATATTAAAACATTCCAAGATATTCGGGACGAGTTTGGCCCCCCCACTTAATACTTGGTTTTCTTATTTCCAAATAAGACATTTCATAGCGAATCACTCAGACAAAACTCAGTTCACCAGACATTGCACTCCCTTTGAATTATTGTGTATTTTACCCAGTACCCCTAAACATCTGATATCCTCCGCATATAAACTTTTGCAACAATGCGACTCCCTAAAACCATCATCTTTTAGAACACAATGGGAAAAGGAACTAAATATAGACCTTAATGATGTCAAATGGGTTCGTTGTTTCACATCTATTAAAAAATCCTCTATTTCCATGAGTATTGTGAAAACAAATTATAAACTGCTTTCTAGATGGACCCCGATACGTTTACACAGAATATATCCGTCGGCCTCCCCTAATTGCAAAATTGTGGAGGTAAAGGGACGTTGTCACATATCTGGTGGGACTGCCCTGTACTAAAGCTGTTTTGGTCTCAAGTAGAAGACTATATTAATATAATACTAAACTCAAATATAACCCTTGATCCCCAGATGATAATTCTGAATCTAATCCCACATCTGTCTTGTCAACTTAGAAAAGGTCTACTCCAAATCTTATTAAATAGCGCTAAAAGAATTATCCCTTGTCTCTGGAAAAAACTACAACCCCCTACTCTTCAGAACTGGCTAAATAAGGTGAAACATGTTTTGTCTTTAGAAGAATTGTATCACACTTATAATAATGAAGCTGACCAATGTTCCAATATATTATTCCTGTGGAACCAATACATCTCCAAAAACAATATTGTGTAATACCTTTGGGTATCTTTAATATTTGATGAATACATTGAATTTATTCCTTGGTGCTTTTCATTTACCCCTCCCCACTCATTTCCCCCCTCTTCTCTCTCCCAATCCAACTTCTATTTCTATTTTTTTTCATTAACCATAATATTATATTGTCATTATTCTATTTCTAATATAAACAACTGCATATATTTCTGTAAACATTGCAAAATGATATATCTGTTTATGTATCCTGTTGTAATTTGATTTCAATAAAAACCATTGAAATAAAAAAAAGTAAACTTTTGAACAAAAATGTTTATGGATTGCGGGCTTCTTACTACCCCATGTATATAAATAACAAGGGAGAGCACTCTCACTCAGTATATCAGCTGCCAGGGTGCTAGTGTAATTAAATATAGCTGAACACAAAACTGGCACTCGCTGGTCTTTCCAAAAAAATATTTTACTGTGAAAGTAGTGACGTTTCGGGGACAAAGTATCCCCTTCCTCAGACACAGTGTATACAAAGTGCAAACATTACACAAACCCCACCCCCCAAATAGGACCAAAAAAACAGCCAAAAGGTAGTCATGGTAACCACACAATCACATAGTAAACAAATATAGTGTGTATTTAATTACAGCAAAGCTAATGCACAAATCCAATACGTGTATGTGAATGAGATATATGTGACATGTATCATGTAACTAGAACAATATGGTCTGCATGAGAGAATAGGCACAACATAGAGGAACAGGCAAACAATGAAATGCACATTAGCATGTTAGCATGCCTATCTTACTTTGACCGCAACTTAATCACTATACAGGAAATTTCATATACTATACAGACAATGAGAAAACCTGTTATACATAAATGAGACTCTGTAAAGCCGTTGTTACTTACGGAACCATTACAGCCTAATCAGAAAATATCATCCAAGTACTTCCTGAAAGGGCACATGCCTGCTAGGCCCATTCAGCAGCCAGCATCAGCGTTGCCATGGCAATGCACCGTTCATTGCCAAAGTGCACATAATAGTAAAAGGAAGACCCAATCGATAAAGCAGATCCAATGGGCGGTGCGTGGTCACAGCAAACCAAGGCCACTGTGCTGCAAAAAACATGATAATGGCATTAATCAAATGAGCACATAATGAAATGGCTAAAACATTGGCTAACCCTAAGGATATATATCCCCATGTATAGTATGCACTGAAAAACATATTACTTGATCCAATACAAAGTAAAGTGTGTATAAAAACCTCATCTGTGTATAGTACGGTTAAGAGCCAAATCTAGTATATAATAGATACTGACCCATTATGCATAATTTTTTTTAAAAAATGGAGCCTATGACAAGAGGATATAGTAGACCATAAACTCAAAAATGTATACCAAAATATACTGCAAGGGGATAATAGTTTATTGGAAATAAATAATGTACCAAATCTAGTACATGATTAATACTAACCTATTATGTATAATGTAAAATGGAGCCTATGACAAGAGGATATAGTGGACCCTAAATTCAATGGTCTTGGACTCTCATTAGATTTAAAACAGACGTGGACCCTCATTATTGATGACAAGATAGTCCCAAAGTCATAAAAAATAGTGCCAGTCTATGACAGTATTGAGTCTAATAGGTTTCACAGTGTTCAGGCGATAGATCCACCTCACTTCTGTTTGCAGGCGTATTCTATTTCTATCACCCCCATGTTTCAGAGGGGGATATGATCTATCAGAACAAAGCGAAGATCATTCACCGTATGGCCGGCCTCCAAGAAATACCTTGCCACTGGCTGCTCACTCTTCTGATTCTTTATGGCAGTCCTGATGGCTGATCTGTGGTCCTGGCATCATCTGAGGTCTTACCAACGTAAAATCTCCCACAACTACAATTCAACAAATAGACCACATAAGTGGTAGTGTAGGTGATGAAATGCCCGATATAAAATCTCTTATTTGTATGTGGATGTCCAAAAGTAGAGCCAAGTACCATAGCATTGCAGGTTGTACACCCTGCACACCTGAAACAGTTTTTTATTTCATTGGAGCCAATTAGTTTTCTTATAGCAATAGGAAGGGTCAGTAATCATTAGATTGTCCTTTAAATTTTTATTCCTTTTGTAACCCACTCTAGGATGTTGCCATTGATTAAATGGTAGAGATGGATCACTTTTGATGATATTCCAATGCTGATTAAGACTCTTGCCCAAATTACTGGTGGCAGGACTATATGTAGTAGTGAACGTTAGGCATAGTATATTATCCCTAACTTGATCAGTAGCTGTGAGTTCGGATCCTTCAACCATTTTTTTACTTTGGTCAATTAGCCTTGGATTATAGCCTCGCTGGGTAAATTTACAAGCCATATCAGACAGTTGAGACTGTCTCAGCGATGGCTCACTGTTATTTCGGGCTACCCTAATCATCTGAGCTTTAGGTATTGCTTTCAGTAGGGATGTTGGATGATTACTTGTCGCATGTAACAGTGAATTTCTATCTGTGGGTTTACAGTAGAGAGAAGTACCAAATAGGGATGCACCGGAATTTCGGGCGCAGAAAGTTTCGGGCGAAAATGGCATTTTTTTGTTATTTCGGTTTTCGTTTGTTTTGCCTTTTATTTTCGGTAAAATTATTGTGTAGCAAATTTCAAATTTGATGCTAGCTTAGAGCTGCTGTTTGAGTTAATTACTTGACTTACTGTTTTGCATATAATAGTTTTCTAGGACTATACTTTTATTTTGACAATTGGTAAAAAAAAAAAAAAAAGGTTAAATCTGATTCTGTTACACAGAACTAAATAAAGAATAATACTAGCGATGCACCAAAATTTGGGCTGCCGAAAACGGCAATTCCAATTTCGGCCCAAAGAGGACCAAAATGGCTAAAAATGTACAGCCCTCCCCTGTTCTATTGAGTTAAATGTCTATCCTTAGCATAAGGCGAGCAGCACAGCACTGGCATGGTACACAGAGCACACACATAAGTACCATGACATGATGATATTTGAAACCAACAGTGGCCTTTTTTTTTTTTTTTTAGAAGGAAACCAAAGTTCTGAATACAGTATTCAAAGGAGGATAAGTAACATGTTTATAAACACTTGATATTATGAGACACAGCCCTAAGCACACACAGTGAATATGTATAAGCCTTATATACAGTGCTTATACATCAGCCTCTTGTGCGTAGACATTCTATTCGCTTGAGGCAAATATGCGTGCCCATTATATATGCATAAGCCCCAAGCTCGCACACAGTTGATACAAATTAGCACCCACCAGACAGTGTATACAAAAAAGCACAGTAACTTTCTATAACCACCTTGCATGTAAGGTCGTAGCTAAGTCCGGTGGTCCTGGTGATAAGTGACAGACAGACTCCATTTGGGACTCCGGACATATAATCTGACGGGTCAGTGTGAGACCCAAACCAGGAACTAGGCGGAGATACGGTGAGAGATGATCAGGTGCAGCCACGCCTATCGCACGGATAACTACACCCAAAAACAAAACACATGTCCACCTCGTATTGTTGTCTGGCTATAACCACGCTCTCCCTTCTAGAGCTCCAGCAGTTTCATTGCAGATCACGCCCTATGGTACAAGTGACCACGCCCATTTGTTGGAGCTTTCCAGCCTACAAGCTCTCTCAGCTACACACACACACTGTAGTTAAAAAAGAAAAAAACTATTTCAGTTTCATTTCGGTTTTCGGCCAGGGGCATCCTGAATTTTCGGTATCGGTTTCGGTCCAGAATTTTCATTTCGGTGCATCCCTAGTACCAAATAAGTTGTGTTCTTTTTTTAAAATCTTCAAATCTAGAAATTTAATTGCTCTTTCATCATAACTCAGTTTGAACTTCACTGGGTTGTCAAGGGCATTCAAGTAATCAAACCAACTCCTCAGTTCTTGCCCAGTGCCACTCCATACAATGAACAGATCCTCAATGTAGCGACAATAAAACCTCACCTCAGGTTTATTGAAGACACCCATTACTGTCACCTCATACTCCTCCATGAATAAATTAGCCAGGGAAGGGGCCACGTTTGACCCCATGGCCGTCCCTGATACCTGTTGGTAAAAACTGTGTTCAAAGTGAAAATAATTAAGCCTTAGACTTAAATCAAGCATCTGGATGAGGAAATCAGTGGGGGGACCGATATACGGATATCTATTTAAAGCCTCCATCACACATTGTTTGCCACTTTCATGTGGTATAATGGTATATAGACTAGTGATATCGGCAGTCACAAGAATCCATGTGTCTTCAACGTGAAGTTTCACCACTTCATCAATCAGCTGTGAAGAATCACGTACATATGATTGCATATTTCTTACTAGGGGTTGTAAAAAGTGGTCCACAAAGACAGCCAGTCTTGAAGTGATCGAATTTCGTGCTGAGACAATGGGTCTCCCCGGGGGTCTTTCCATGTTCTTATGAATTTTCGGCAACGTATAGAGTATAGGGCAGGAAGGAAAATCTAACTTTAAATACTTAAGAGTATTCTCGTCAATCCAACCAGAATTATAGCCCTGTAATGTCGCTTCATCAATGATCTTTTGAAATTCCCCTGTTGAATCACTCTTAAGTGGCACATAGGTGGTTTCATCCTTCAACTGCTGGAGTATTTCATCCCGGTAATAGGAGTAATCCAAAACTACCATGGCACCCCCCTTGTCTGCTGTCCTTATGACAATGTCCGGATCAGAGGACAAGGATGTAATGGCATCTTTCTCACCTGCTGAGAGATTATTACGGTATTTCACATGTTCCTTTCTTTGGAATTTCTGACAATCGATGTAGGTATCAAATTCGTTACTTCTACGAGTAGGGACAAAACTAAGGCCCTTGTTGAGCAGACTGTGTTCAGCAGAAGTGAGGGGCCGGTGACTGATGTTAACAACCAAATCCCTCCCCAAACTTTGAATCTGTGTTACCTGGGAGGTAGCAGTGGTTTTCTCTCTCCAGACCCCCTGTCGTATGTGGGGCCTCCCCCTTGTTTTCTTTGGCCGGCTCTTGTAGTGACCCCTTGAAAAAACTGCTGTGTACTTCCAGATGCATTAGCAGGGCCACTGTCACTCTGAGGCATATCACTGTCAGAGCCTGAACTACTGTCTACGGTTTGGAGTGATTGTTTGATGCAGTAGCGTTGTCGCCTCCTCCTCTGTGTATAGGTTATCCCTGGTATTGCCCCCTGTCAGCCAGCGATACACACTTTTATCCTTGTGGTCCTCGCATATGGTCGCAATTTCCTATTCTTAAACTGGATAAGGTTATCCTTATATTCCTCCCTTAGGACTTGTATCTTCTTTATCTCACATTCGTGTATTTCCAGCTTCACTTTATCCAGCAGTGCTCTCACTTCTTCAGTGACAAGTAATATTAAATCAAGCGAGCACTTGTTGAGAATGGCGCACCAGCGCTTGCAAAACTCATGGTTCACTCGTCCAATCGTGGGTAGGTTTCTTATACAAACCCCCCTGGGGATCAGCTTCCTTCTATGGTATTCAGAGATATATAAACCATGGGGTTTTAGATCCACCTCTTTTTTCTTTAATTTCAATAGTGTCAAATAAATGGCATTTGCAGAGTCATCTTTTTCCAGATCTTCGTCAAGAGCAAACAGGATTCTAGCTGCATCATTGTCTGTGAATGTTAGCACCTCTGTGTCCTCCACATCAGTATCCATATTGTATTCTAGAAACAAAGTGCAGTGCATGTGAAAAGTGCTAAGGTGCAGAGAGATCCCTGGGGAAGAGGTTAACTACTTGTGGGTGCATCAACATCATCAATAATGAGGGTCCACGTCTGTTTTAAATCTAAAGGGAGTCCAAGACCATTGATATAAACTTTTGAGTTTAGGGTCCACTATATCCTCTTGTCATAGGCTCCATTTTAGATTATACATAATAGGTTAGTATTAATCATGTACTATATTTGGTACATTATTTATTTCCAGTAGATGATTATCCCCTTGCAGTATATTTTGGTTTTAGGATAACTCCCTTAACAATTCAATTTGGGGCATACTGCATTAAACAGGAGTGGTTTGCTTCCCTCACATAGTTTTGATAACACTGTATTTGCTGCTACTAGTTTGTATTGTGTAGGCCTTTGACTTTAATTGTTTGTTCTTGTCATACGCTCTTATCCGTACTATACACAGATGATGTTTTTATACACACATTACTTTGTATTGGATCTAGTAATATGTTTTTCAATGCATACTATACATGGGGATATATATCCTTAGGGTTAGCCAATGTTTTAGCCATTTCATTATGTGCTCATTTGATTAATGCCATTAACATGTTTTTTTGTAGCGCAGTGGCCTTGGTTTGCTGTGACCACGCACCGCCCATTGGATCTGCGTTATCGATTGGGTCTTCCTTTTACTATTATGAGAACTTTGGCAATGAACGGTGTGTTGCCATGGCAACGTTGATGCTGGCTGCTGATTGGACCTAGCAGGAATGTGCCCTTTCAGGAAGTACTTGGATGATGTTTTCTGATCAGGTTCCGTAAGTAACTTTGGCTTTACAGAGCCCCATTTATGTATAACAGCTTTTCTCTCATTGTATAGTATATGAAATTTGCTGTATAGTGATTAAGTTGCGGTCAAAGTAAGATAGGCATGCTAACATGCTAATGTGCATTTCATTGTGTGCCTATTCTCTCATGCAGACCATATTGTTCTAGTTACATAATACATGTCACATATATCTCATTCACATGCACTTATTATTAAGCTCTGACAGATTTGTGCATTAGCTTTGCTGTAATTACTTACACACTATATTTGTTTTGGGTGGTTACCATGACTACCTTTTGGCTTATTTTTTGGTCCTAATTGGGGGGAGGTGGGGTTTATGTAATGTTTGCTATATATTGTTTGCACTTTGTATACACTGTGTTTGAGGAAGGGTATACTTTGTCCCCGAAACGTCACTACTTTCACAGTAAAAGATTTTTTTGGAAAGACCATCGAGTTTTGTGTTCATTCATATATATATACACACGTATATATGTGTGTATGTGTGTGTGTATATATATATATATATATATATATCTATAGAAAAAATATTCAAACGTAGCGCAGGTTAAAACCCTGAGTAGCAGAGTATCCAGGAAAAGACAAAACACAGCTTAACATGTTTCAGCTGGGCCGTAATCGTAGACATAGCCCTCTTTCTTAGAGGGTTTGTATTTATAGGGCAACACTCCGCCCCCTTTAAAATAATTTATTTAATTAACCATTACACTACCAGTAAAGAATTTCTAAATGACTTGTAATATACTATAAATCTATACACACACATAGGCAACTCGTCCCAAAAAGTGAACAATGTTTTACAAGTGAATATACACATAGTTAACAATTTCTTGTTCTCAATGCAACTGCGTTATACATTTACTAAAAAATGCTCTGTATGTACTCAACAAATACTCCATCTATACTTTATGGATTATTTTCCTATATATGCTCTATACACTATTCATTGTTACATTTTTACATATAATACCCAGCGATCCTTAATCCCGCAGAGTGGTATATTTACCACAGAGCTGCTATATAGCTCTTTCATCTAGGTAGCATATAGTTAGTTCAATTTAAATGTAATACAATTTAGAAAAAGTGCTCAATAGATGATAGTAGCTAACAGAGATGCATAAACTTATTAAATTAAATTGGCTCAATAATGCAGTGCCTATTACATGAGGTATTTAACACTCCCTATAACAGTAAATATTCATTTATATATATATATATTTGTTTAGATGTGTAAATATATGTATAGGTGTATATATATATATATATATATATATATGTATTTGTTTAGATGTGTAAATATATGTATAGGTGTGTATATATATATATATATATATATATGTATTTGTTTAGATGTGTAAATATATGTATAGGTGTGTATATATATATATAGATATATATATATATATATTTGTTTAGATGTGTAAATATATGTATAGGTGTGTATATATATATATATATATATATATATATATATATATATATATGTATTTGTTTAGATGTGTAAATATATGTATAGGTGTGTATATATATATATATATATATGTATTTGTTTAGATGTGTAAATATATGTATAGGTGTGTATATATATATATGTATATGTATATTTGTTTAGATGTGTAAATATATGTATAGGTGTGTATATATATATATATATAGATATATATATATATATGTATTTGTTTAGATGTGTAAATATATGTATAGGTGTGTATATATATATATATATATATGTATTTGTTTAGATGTGTAAATATATGTATAGGTGTGTATATATATATATATATATATATATATATATATATATATATATATGTATATATATATATGTATTTGTTTAGATGTGTAAATATATGTATAGGTGTGTATATATATATATGTATATGTATATTTGTTTATATGTGTAAATATATGTATAGGTGTGTATATATATATATATATAGATATATATATATATATGTATTTGTTTAGATGTGTAAATATATGTATAGGTGTGTATATATATATATATATATATATATATATGTATATGTATATTTGTTTAGATGTGTAAATATATGTATAGGTGTGTATATATATATATATATAGATATATATATATATATGTATTTGTTTAGATGTGTAAATATATGTATAGGTGTGTATATATATATATATGTATATGTATATTTGTTTAGATGTGTAAATATATGTATAGGTGTGTATATATATATATATAGATATATATATATATGTATTTGTTTAGATGTGTAAATATATGTATAGGTGTGTATATATATATATATATATATGTATTTGTTTAGATGTGTAAATATATGTATAGGTGTGTATATATATATATAGATATATATATATGTATTTGTTTAGATGTGTAAATATATGTATAGGTGTGTATATATATATATATATATATATGTATTTGTTTAGATGTGTAAATATATGTATAGGTGTGTATATATATATATATATATATGTATTTGTTTAGATGTGTAAATATATGTATAGGTGTGTATATATATATATAGATATGTATTTGTTTAGATGTGTAAATATATGTATAGGTGTGTATATATATATATAGATATATATATATATGTATTTGTTTAGATGTGTAAATATATGTATAGGTGTGTATATATATATATATATATATATATATATGTATTTGTTTAGATGTGTAAATATATGTATAGGTGTGTATATATATATATATATATATATGTATTTGTTTAGATGTGTAAATATATGTATAGGTGTGTATATATATATATATATGTATTTGTTTAGATGTGTAAATATATGTATAGGTGTGTATATATATATATAGATATATATATATATGTATTTGTTTAGATGTGTAAATATATGTATAGGTGTGTATATATATATATATATATGTATTTGTTTAGATGTGTAAATATATGTATAGGTGTGTATATATATATATATATATATATATATATGTATTTGTTTAGATGTGTAAATATATGTATAGGTGTGTATATATATATATATATGTATTTGTTTAGATGTGTAAATATATGTATAGGTGTGTATATATATATATATGTATTTGTTTAGATGTGTAAATATATGTATAGGTGTGTATATATATATATATATGTATTTGTTTAGATGTGTAAATATATGTATAGGTGTGTATATATATATATAGATATATATATATATGTATTTGTTTAGATGTGTAAATATATGTATAGGTGTGTATATATATATATATATATATATGTATTTGTTTAGATGTGTAAATATATGTATAGGTGTGTATATATATATATATATATATATATATGTATTTGTTTAGATGTGTAAATATATGTATAGGTGTGTATATATATATATATATGTATTTGTTTAGATGTGTAAATATATGTATAGGTGTGTATATATATATATATATGTATTTGTTTAGATGTGTAAATATATGTATAGGTGTGTATATATATATATATATATGTATTTGTTTAGATGTGTAAATATATGTATTTCTACACTTTTGAGCCCTTTCCAATGATTTTTAAACAAATTTAATGTTTTTTTTTGTTTTTTAAAGGGATATGAAACCCACAATGATTTATTTTGTGAATCAGACAGAGCATACTATTTTTTTACAAAGTTTTCAATTTACTTCTATTATCAAATTTGCTTTGTCCCATGATTTTCTTCGTTGGAGAGATACCTAGGTAGGCATCTGGAGAACCGCATGGCAGGATATAGTGCTCCCATCTAGTGCTCTTGCAAATGGATAACATTGTAGAAAAATTGCTGCCATATAGTTCTCCAGAAATGGGCTGGCTCCTAACATACATCTCTGCTTTTCAACAAAAATTACCAAGAGATTGAAGAATTGATAATAGAAGTAAATTAGAAACTTGTTTAAAATCACGTTGTGTCTGAATCGTGAAAGAAGAAGTTTGGATTTCGTATCCCTTTTAATAGAAATACTTTAAATTCCTGTAATCTTCACTTAGATCTATAAACACAAAATATTGCCCTTCTTTCCTTCCTCCTTAGCACTCGAGTGAAAAAAAGAGATTAGTCTTTTGTAGAGCGCCCCATAGAGGTCTATGGGGGAAGAGATTTAGCAAGGTTGTGCTCTTCTAACTTGCACTACTCATAGCCTGAGACCACTTACTTAAGAAAAACTTGCTAAATATCACCAAAAAATAAAGCTCCCCGAAAAACAAAAGGTCCAATAGGAAAAACACCCTAAAAAAAAGACCCAATACCAGTCTAATTGTTGCACAAAGTCTTCTGTCTGGTATTGGACATCATGACTTGATGTAGTCAACAATCCAGTGCTGTGCGCAAGTTTCGTCTTCTTCTTCATTTTTCAGCCAATAGGAATTTTCATTGATTTTATTTGTTGATTGAAATGTCAAATTAACCTATAGAAGGAACTTTTTTAGCCTATTGGCTGGGTTTTAAATTTGAAATCAGACGAAAGGAATGGCCATTGTTGGGGGGGGGGGGCATCTTGCAGCGAGTGTGGGGTTCAGTTTAGTTTTTGTCCCCCACAAAATAAGGGGAGAGTCTAAAAAGTAATAAACATAAATGAATCCCTTCCTTATATTTGTTGGCATTTTTATATAAAGGTCCCATTGCTCAGAGTTATTAGTCTTCACATCATCCAGCTCCATACAATTTGCCCCAGTTCCCCTCTGTTTCCTGGGGCTGATTAGGGGCCAGTTTAGTAGGTGAGGGGGCAGTGTTATCTAATAACACTTACACCTAGATTTAGAGTTTTGCGTTAGAAGGTGTACGTTAGCTACGCGTGGTTTTTTCCCCCCGCACCTTTTAAATAGCGCTGGTATTGAGAGTTCTCTGAAGGGCTGCGTTAGGCTCCAAAAAGGGAGCGTACAGGCATATTTACCGCCACTTCAACTCTCAATACCAGCGTTGCTTACAGACGCGGCCAGCTTCAAAAACGTGCTCGTGCACGATTCCCCCATAGGAAACAATGGGGCAGTTTGAGCTGAAAAAAAAACCTAACACCTGCAAAAAAGCAGCGTTCAGCTCCTAACGCAGCCCCATTGTTTCCTATGGGGAAACACTTCCTAAGTCTGCACCTAACACCCTAACATGAACCCTGAGTCTAAACATCCCTAACCTTACACTTATTAACCCCTAATCTGCTGCCCCCGCTATCGCTGACCCCTGCATTACACTTTTAACCCCTAATCTGCCACTCCGGACACAGCCGCAACCTACATTATAGCTATGTACCCCTAATCTGCTGCCCCTAACATCACCGACCCCTATATTACATTTATTAACCCCTAATCTGCCGCCCCAAACGTCACTGCTACATTATCTACACTTATTATGCCCTCCCTAACATCGCTGACACCTAACTTCAAGTATTAACCCCTAATCTGCCGACCGGACCTCACCGCTACTATAATAAATGTATTAACCCCTAAAGCTAAGTCTAACCCTAACCCTAACACCCCCTAAATTAAATATAATTTTAATCTAACGAAATAAAATAAATCTTATTAAATAAATTATTCCTATTTAAAGCTAAATACTTACCTGTAAAATAAACCCTAATATAGCTACAATATAACAAATAATTATATTGTAGCTATTTTAGGATTTATATTTATTTTACAGGCAACTTTGTATTTATTTTAACCAGGTACAATAGCTATTAAATAGTTAATAACTATTTAATAGCTACCTAGTTAAAATAATTACAAAATTACTTGTAAAATAAATCCTAACCTAAGTTACAATTAAACCTAACACTACACTATCAATAAATTAATTAAATAAACTACCTACAATTATCTACAATTAAATCAACTAAACTAAATTACAAAAAACAAACACTAAATTACAAAAACAAACAAACACTAAATTACAAAAAATAAAAAAAGATTACAAGAATTTTAAACTAATTACACCTACTCTAAGCCCCCTAAAAAAAATAACAAAGCCCCCCAAAATAAAAAAATGCCCTTAGCTTTAGGGGTTAATACATTTATTATAGTAGCGGCGAGGTCTGGTCGGCAGATTAGGGGTTAATACTTGAAGTTAGGTGTCTGCGATGTTAGGGGCAGCAGATTAGGG
This sequence comes from Bombina bombina, assembly GCF_027579735.1. NCBI lineage: Eukaryota > Metazoa > Chordata > Amphibia > Anura > Bombinatoridae > Bombina > Bombina bombina. The sequence goes on along the minus strand of NC_069506.1, from coordinate 274,089,295 downwards.
GTACATAGGGATAATGTAGGTTGCGCCGGTGTGCGGTCGGCAGATTAGGGGTTAATATTTTTTATTAGAGTGGCGGCGATGTGGGGGGACCTCGGTTTAGGGGTACATAGGTAGTTTATGGGTGTTACTGTACTTTAGAGCACAGTAGTTAAGAGCTTTATGAACCGGCGTTAGCCCAGAAAGCTCTTAACTCCTGGCTTTTTTCTGCGGCTGGAGTCTTGTCGTTAGAGTTCTAACGCTCACTTCAGCCAAGACTCTAAATACCAGCGTTAGAAAGATCCCATTGAAAAGATAGGATACGCAATTGACGTAAGGGGATCTGCGGTATGGAAAAGTCGCGGCTGGAAAGTGAGCGTTAGACCCTTTCCTGACTGACTCTAAATACCAGCGGGCGGCCAAAACCAGAGTTAGGTCCCCCTAAAACTGGTTTGGACGGCTAACGCAGAACTCTAAATCTAGGCGATTGTATCCCTCTGGGGCATTAGTCAGTTATGAGCTTCTGTGTTCTGTATCTGCTTCTTGTTTCCTTTCTTGCTTTTATATTGACTTTGTATATTCGTATTTATATCCCTGGATTCTAAGGTTATAGAAGCAGGGCCTCTATCTGTCCTAAACCATAAAAAACATAACTGCCACTGCCATAGTGTTACAATGTAATATATCCTTAGGTATTAAACAAATACTTTTATATAAAATAATTTCTTTGCATTTTGTGAACTTCATACACTGCAGATGTGAATGTCCGGCCGCCCAGAGCGAGTCTCAAATCTTTATGAATGCTTCACAACTAGTGGTTTCCAAAGCTATCCATCCTGCTGAGCCATATCTTAGTAATGTTTACACTTCTTGTGCACAATATCCAAATCCAATAGTCGCCAAAAAACAAAAACAAAATGCATATAGTGTATAAAGGACATGTTTTATCTCTTGTACCCATGCTTACACTGTTCTACTTTTTGTATTTTGAATGAAAGAGGTTTTAAGACTTTAGAAACATAAGGTGTTTATTTTTTGTATTATACTAAACCAGCACTGGGCTGTATTGTGTTTCTAATGCGTTTGCATTGTTTGCCTAATGCAAAAAGAAATGCTGACACCTAGCTATAATACCTCCTTAGGGCCCCACACCAACATGGTCCCTTGCCATGTGACATAGTGCTGCACTAACGGTTACCATAACTAATTCTCCATCAGAGATAGAGAGGGGGAATATGGAAGGGGAAAGATAGATGAAGGGGGATAGGGGAGAGAGATAGGGAAGGAGGAAGAGAGAAGAAGGGATACAGGAAGATAGGGAAGGGGGGTTATGAGAGGGGTAGGGGAGAGAGATATACTTTGGACATTAATATGCAGTCATACAACTTGTACTGCACACTGCTATCTTTCAGCAATAGCCAGCAGTAACATCATGTTCAGTTTCTGGCGATGTCTTGGTCACCGGCAGAAAATCCCCAGATTCTCCCACTACTCTGTCCCATCCAGCTTGTCTCCATATTCTTCCCTGCCTTGGTGACATGCGGTGGCAGGGTGATGGAGGACCAAAGGCCTCATGCAACGTCACTGATCTAAACCATCACCTAATCCCTAAGGATTATGGTGATAATTAACAGAAATAATAGTAAACCTAATAAAAAATACTGTTTTGGGCTAAACATTTCTGGTACCAACATATGGAAATAACAATCTAAAACACCTAGTGAATTGACTGTGTAAACTGAGATGTAAGCAGATTAAATATTATGTCTGTGATAAAAGCTTTATACCAACTTAAAACTTTGGGGTACTGTGTAAAAGAAGATATATTTTATTGTGTGGTATATAATGTACTTCTGTGTTGGAAATCTTATATGATGACTAGAGGCTGCTGATAAAGATTTTGTACATAAATAAAATTGGAAATAATCTGATATCTGTGAGGAGCAACCTCATCAGCTTCTTGTGTAATTGATAAGCTTTCTGACTGTTGAACTGACCTCTGTGTGATGCTCACAAGCTTCCACAACTGCCTCTAAATCCATCAGCTTGCTGCCAGAAGTCACCTTTCCACTACTGAAATAAATGAGGCAGATGATCTGAGATCAATTATAAAATGAATCTTCAAACTAAATTGCGCTAATGAATGGCCCTAATCAAGCATCCATCATCATTAATTTTTCAAAAGATGAAGAATGAGTAAAGTCTCTGGGGCGATGCCCTTCACACAGGATGTCCGAAGTGGGCAGCCGGTCTTATCAGCTGAATAGGAACTATGCCTATTTCTCTGATAACTCTGCTTTGGGTTTGCAAGATGATGACATTTTTCCCCCCATGTTGATGCACATCAATCTGTTTTGTATTTTACTTGGATTTTGTTTATTAATTTAAAGACCTGTTGGATAGCCCAGATTGTGGAAAAGGGTAATGCACTAAAATTAGGAGAATTTTTCATTTATTCCTTCCCTGTTAGGGAATATCCTTCCGGGTAAAGCTTTGGGGTAAGTTATTTTCAATCAACTGCTTTCATCTCTAAATATAGCTTTTTGTAATAACCATTACATGGACTACGGATACCACACTACTTTTATAACATGGTGGCCCAAGTTGAAGATTGGTTTGGTTTGGAGGTTGGTTTTTATTATTAACAGTAGAGTGGTCAGGCTTATCTAGGCAGTGTAGAGTAAAGTATACCAGACTGTTCTGGGTCTTTGTTTTGATGACATCTGGAATCTGTGCAAGGAATAAGTTCAGACTATCACACATGGATATATTCAAATTAAAGTCAGGTTTTGTGATCCACAACCCTGTCCTTCATGCTGCAGGAGTCATGCATCATGTTTTTTTACATTTACAGGTAGCCCTCAGTTTACGCCGGGGTTAGGTTCCAGAAGGAATGGTTGTAAATCGAAACCGTTGTAAATTGAAACCCAGTTTATAATGTAAGTCAATGGGAAGTGAGGAAGATAGGTTCCATGCCTCTCTCAAAATTGTCATAAGTAACCCCTAATACATTATTTTTAAAGATTTGCAATGAAGACTTTAAATGCTAAACAGCATTATAAACCTAATAAAATAATCACACAACACAGAATATATCATTAAACTAAGTTAAATGAACAAAAACATTTGCTAAACAGCATTATAAACCTAATAAAATAATCACACAACACAGACTTCACTTGCATTTTTCTGCAAACAGTTCTTTCTATGCATTGCAATCTGGACTGATTTATAGACAGGAAGATCTTGTTCCTTTGAAATCTGCTCGATAGCTCAGGTCTGGTTAAACTGATAAATTTCAGCTTGCTTGGCTTTGCTGCAACACAAGCGGACAGCTCCACCTACTGGCTATTTTAAAAAATGCACTGCTTCTCAATGCTTTTCAATAGCAGTCACATGACTGGAAAAAAAGGTTGTTGTTCTGAAACGGTGTAAATTGAACCGTTGTAAAACGAGGGCCACCCGTATTTAAAAGAAAGGAGGGAAGAAGTGGGTGGAGAAAGCAAGATAATACAAGGAAAGAGTCTAGTGTTTACCTAGGACCCTCATGGATACAAGAGCAGCAAAATCATAGTAATTGTCTCTATTATCTATGTAGTCCCAGGGTTCCCAAATGTAATAAAATAGTTCAGCCTGTAGTCTGAATATTTACATATATTCCTCCATTATTTTAAGTTAGTAAATTCTATCAAAAATCTCCTTCCAGTGAGGGACAGCCTGTTTTGTTCCATTTTCTAGCAATAGAAAGTTTTATGACCATTAAAATATATAAATTAGAGGTATTTTTTTTTCAAATATTTGGTGCCTGTGCTATTTGGTATTAGTTTTGTTTTAAACTAAACTGATACTGAATATTAAGGGAACATTTACATTTGTTTTTGTTAAATTAATGTAAATGTTCCTTTGCTACAGGTGAAAACATTCACCTTTTAGCATTAAATACTTCTCTTTAGTGCCCTGGAGATCCGCTCTAATCCTGACCCGTCTTCACAGAGCCCTAGGCAACAATAATAGAAAGCTTAGAGCTGTTGAAAAAGAGAAGTCATGCAAACCTAAGAGGGAGAAATGTTTTCCTTGTTTTAGACCAAAGTGATTATATCACAGGGCATGTCCGCCATATATGATGGTCATCACCTGTGCACACCTACTTCAACAGACTGGGGAACATGTTGGGAACATTTTATGTAGTTTAAAGGGTGCAAGGTTCCATCTAGTTAAAAGCTTATCATAAAGTTCATATAGGGTAGCACAATGCACCATAGTTTTAGTAAACATGATAGCCTCTTACCACCTATTAGACTGGAATTCTGAATTCCATCTTATCTCACAGGCTCTAATAGATCTTGTTTTAATTAAGATTGGGGAGTTATGTATCTATAATATTCTGTGAATTCTAAGTCTATGTCAATGGTCTAGGGCTATTTAAGAAAAAGAAAATGTGCAATCCAGTAGAGCTCTGATTCAGTATAGATTGAACTGTAATCTACTAGGAAGGGAGGTTTCTTGTAAATCATGTGCATGGGAAAGTAGAGTCACCTCTATAAAAGTCCATAATGGAAGTAATAGGAACATCTCTCCAGGAACTAATGTATGTTTCAGGTAAACCATGTAGCAATCCTTTAATAGGAAGAATGGATTATGAATTTGGGGACTGTGACAAAGTTTGAACTGTAAAGCTCAACAAAATCGTACAACTGTGTTGCTGATGGGTATAGAAGCTGATCAGTGAGAAGGTATCCATAACAAATCAAAATCAAAGTTAAAATATGCTGGGAGGAAAGCCTGTTCTAATTCCTTCCATCTTGCCTGGGGAACATTAGAGCCCTATGCTGCCTAGCCAGGACACATCATCAAACCTCTTGGAATCTAGATCTCTTTGCATTTCTCCAAAAAGAGTAACATAATTCTCAATTACTAATGAGAGCTTGAGGATAAGGAGGTGCCTAGGTATCCAATAACTCTGAGACCATTTAAAGCAGAACATATTCTGAAAACATCTAAGTGTGTGGGTTGGGATGCCTAGAGGATACACGTATGTTTTTAATCCACATTAAGTTTGTACTAAGTGCGGCAACTGCACAACTATACAAGTTCTAAAAGGGCCGACATAGATGATCAAGGGTCAATAATAAATAAGGTCAGATAATCTGCAAATAAAGCATGTTTTTGGTTAGTGTCATGAAGTATTAGCCACTGGATCTTTTCTGATCTTCTATAAGCTGTTGCAAGGTGTTCTATTGCAAGGGCAAATAATAAGGGGGGAAAGTGGACTTCCCTAGTGGGTTCCTTTACAAATATGGAAGGTTGGGGAGCAAAAGCCTACTCCATGAACCCTCACAGTGGGGGCCAAGTATAAAGCTTTCACTGCTTAGCAAAATACGTCTGGGAGGCCAAAATCTTCAAGGGGAGCAAACGTGTTTTTTTTTTTTTTTTTTTTTAAACTGTATTTCACAATATTAAGTACAATCGAAAAGGACGTTTTTCAAGAAAAAAATATCCGTTCTAAAAAAAAAATAGCATTGCATACATAAAAAAGAGACAAGCAGAAATGTCTGACATTTGAAATTTAACTAAGAGTCGCATAGTTAGATAGGCCCAAAGATAGGCATATCCAATTACTTATAACAGTGCTGCCCAAAGAAGACAAGAAAAAAAAAAAAAAATTCCCTCTATCTCCATCCCTTCTCTCCAACCCTCTCCCCCTCCGATCCATACTAGGATTCAATTCCAATGTATCTGTTTAACTGAGATAATTTGGTTTATTTGGTTGTTGAATTCTATCCCCATAAGATATGAACTTTCCCCATATTTTTACATATTCCTCGAGGTTATCCAGTTTATACATTTTTGTAATCGTAATCCTCCAAGATTGCATGCCTCATCAAGAGCAATTTATACTGCTTAATGTATGGCCCTCTACTATTTATCCAGCTTTTCTCAGAATTGCAACATATATAAATTTGGCATTTGACCCCTAATCTGGTTGTTCAGTAAGAAATATTATGTTTACTTCCGATAGTGAGATCTTGATATTTAGAATACGGGATAACAAGTGTTCCACCTTTGCCCATAACTGAGCTTGTTTAGGGGAAGAGTATATTAAGTGTACCAGATTTGGGTTATCTTTTGAACACTTAATACATTTGTTCTCTATTTCCTTTTTCCATTTCTGTACTCTTCTGGGGATCAAATAGTCCTGGTGAATAAATTTAAAATGTGATTTCCCTAATACTTGCAGATTTATCTGAGCGGTGTAACGCCACCAAACTTTTTTGTATGGTTCTTTCGCTGCTACATAGCGGTAAGATACTGTCCCATTTAACATATAAGTTGCTTATTTGTTGCTGTTTTAGTGGAGACAGTAAGATTTTGTATATAACTGATAGTGAGCCTACCCTTGTTTTGGAATTCTCCAGAAGTGGGTGCTTTTGAAAAACCGAGTCAGGAGCTATTTGGATAACTGACTTTAAGTAATGTTTAGCTTGCATAAAGTAAAATCTATTGTCAGTCGAGACCCTATACTTCTCCTGAAATTCTTCAAAGCTATAGATGTGTTGAGACGTTGAATCACACAGATGCCCAAGATTAGTTATCTGGAGCTCCTTCAATTTTCGAAAGACTGTAGGCCTGATGGAAACTGACTATTTCCTAACAAGGGTAACCATTTGGAGCATTTAGGTTCTATACTTATGAGTTTCATTGAAGCCCTCCAGGTCTTAAGAATATCCCTCAATAGAGGGTGGCGAGAATTTTTTCACCCCAATTCTTTATTGGAAGCGTGAAGAACAAAATTCAAAGAAAGAGGTTTGCAAAGTCTATCATCCATATTGCTATTCATATACTTATCGGAGTGGAATACACAGCCCCTCTGTTGTAGGGAAGATATAATTTACTCATTTTAATCCTGGACTTCCTGCGCTGCCAGAGAAAGTATCCCAGAGCCTTAGAAAAGCTTTTGATGTCTTGATGTTTTAATTACCAAGGGAAGCATTCTTAAGGTATACAGTATTTTCGGAAAGACAAACATTTTATAGGATGCAACTCTGCCAGATAGTAATAGAGGAAAGCTAGTCCAGCACTTTAATTTGTTAATACTATCGTGTAAAATCCTATTTTTTATATTGTCTTTATACCAGTTCTCAGGCAAGGCAGACAAGAAGATCCCCAAATATTTTAACACCTGTGTTTCTAAAAAACGATGTTTGAGATTAGAATTAGTCTTCTTTAGCCATAAAACTTTAGATTTTGAAAAGTAATTTTTCATGGGCTTCTAGGAGACTAATAATTCCCTTATTTATTTATCTGGCAAAGTTACACAAAGCAACAGGTCGTCTGCAATAAAGGATAGTTGAGAGATCTCTCTGCCCACTTCACAGCCTATTAAGATATTTCTCAACTTTGAGGTAAGTGGTTCTAAAACCAAATAAAAAAAGAGTGTTTTTTAATCCATCTGCCAATAGTTTCATAAGTATTTTATAGTCCAGATTTAAATGTGAAATCAGTCTATAGGATGTGACCTCCTCCAGATCTGTATCTTTTTTTGGAATTAAGATTATATTTTCAATTTTGAAGTGCTCTGTAATCTTAAAATTATTACAGTAATATTAATCATATAAGGTTTTTAAAATAGGAGTTATATCTTCCCTCATTAAAGAATAAAATTCTAATGGTTGGCCATCTGGACCATGCGCTTTCCCCTTCCACATTGTTTTAATTATGTTATTAGTTTCTTCTATCGAAAGTTGCCCGTTTAAATAGTTCAATTCCTCTATTGAAATTTTAGAAATATTTAAATCATTAAAATAGTTTGTGGGGGGGCGGATCCTATTCTCATAGCGGCTAGACGTCTCTGGGAAGCTCCCGTTTTTTTTACAGTAAATATAATTTCCTTTACTCACCTGAAGCCATTTGCCTAACTGGGAGCTGATATATGCTCGGTATTGAGGATTTGACCGTGTTCCTGCCTATGCTGTATGAGAAAGAGGTGTGACAGGATCTCTCACAGGCCTGGAAGCCATTTTTGCAATTAGCCGCAAAGATCTTCAGAAGCAAACCTGTGTTTGAACTGCTGCACAGTTCTGGGGCTGCCGCAAAATTACCCCCCCCAAACTCTGGGGTTACGACATCCTGTAATAGGATAACTACTCTAAGGAGCAATCACTGGGCCTTGTTCATGGAAAGGGACACTTAACTTCATTGCACATTTTTACCGGTATCTGCCAAAATCTACCGCCACACTTTTAACAGAAATAACCATGGACAGAAAGGCCCTGGAAACAGCAATACTTGCGCTGCTTAAGGATCACTACCAGAGACTACATAAGTTAATTGGTGAGTGTTACTCGCTAAACCTGCCGGTTGAACAAGGGGCAATATGTGTACCAGCCTCACCCCCAGAACAACACGACACTGATGAAAGCCACAGGGATAACCCATATGACGCAGTACAGGGAAGTTCTCTGTTAAAAAGAGCTAAGATGACCAACAGACCGTTTTTTACAGAAGATTCCGCCAAAAACCCTCAATCCCGTAACTGTTTGCTGGACAGCATTGTCTACCTGACCCTACCGTTGATACGCAAACGATTTGGGTCTCTTGGTCTCATGGCTCTGGGGACTCTCGCTACGGAAGATAGATGTGATGCTCACCAGAGACAAAATCCTGTTCAGACCCCCTCTGCCAGTCAGCCAGAGGCCATACCGGAACGGAGAAAGGCTGGTATTGGCTAAACCTCCTCACTCAGGGATCTGGCATAGGATCAACACTGCAAGCTGGTAGTAACTTGGCTGTCCTAAAAATGGACTATAATTAGCCACACATGATCCTATTTATCCGGTAAGATCTAACTGATATGACTGCTTATATTTCTTGGAAGAAATTTGTTATATGGGGTCCAGTTTACTTTAATGATGGCTTATATGCCAGATGCGTGTGGGACGCCTTCATCTCACATTGACCAGTAGGCTGTCATGGACTGGGGTTCTAGGGTTGTCTGTTTATTTGATTCCTTAGTCTAAATTACAAACTTAAATATTTTCACAGTTGTGATCTGCCTGTATTCTGTATTTATTTATTTAACCATGTTGATAGTGCCTATTCACTCACATTTTTTTTTTAAGCCATCATTGTTAGCCTATACCAATACTGCTGGCTAAATGAATATATAGAACTGGGGTGTGCTACTCCTAGGATGGGTCTGTATTATTATTTTTATTGCTATAATGTTATATACTTACGGCAGGGTTTCAGGGAAGGAGGTAATTCTTTCTAAGGTTGGTTTGGTATTCTCTATATATCTTTATATATTATTTATATCTCCTAGCTCTTTTGGGCTGCAAGAGCCTTAGGTAAATGAGGTTATTCATGCTGCATTGGGGTCTGATTACATCACTAAGTCCCATCCAGCAAGCCTACTGTCTACGGCCGAGACAGCAGGTCAAAAGCTTTGCCAAAGGTCTATACTAGGATGGCATATTGCGTGACGCCACATAGTACTCGCCTTCTAGTTCCCCTACAATTTTCCCTGAGGCAATGCATTAACGCATGTCTAGACCCTAGGAGGAAATTCAAATCTGACTAAAGAGGTACCTCTCTATATCTGAGAATTGTGTCAGCTCTTCCCCATACCTGCTCTATTAAGAGGCCCTAGCACCATACCAGACGCTATCTTGCCCTTTTTATTTATTTTCTTACATTTAACAAGCTTTATTGTGAGAAAACAATATACATGTCACATACCATTGTCTTGCAAACAACCATGAATACATGAATATCACATGGACCTATATCAAATAACAAGGAATAGCTGAGTTAACATTGTTTAAGTCCATATAAAACATATCTCTTCTTAGTCAAGATTGCTGTAACTTAGGGTCTACAGAAAAAGGCAGCAACATTCTAGTGAAGAACTGTGTATGTTAAGCTTCTCTTTTGGCATTTCAGCATGTTTCAAGACCTTTTAAGACAATGCATAACGTAAGACACATCTCTATTCAGTACATTGAGTGTATTTGGGAGATACTACCAGCTTTAAACAATATTGAGATTGGGAGATGGGGGTAGGAGGGGGGGTCACTCCTTAGAAATGTTAGTAATAGACTCTCTAGTGGTCTATATGTCATTGGTTGAAAGTTTCAGGGAAAGTCGATATTCATCCCAAATAAAGCGAATAGCGTAAAACTCATCTAGTTTTCTTGTTTTGGTAAAATGATATTGTTCTAAGTTTAAGGCTGTGGTAACTCTATCTCTCCAGAACTGCACTGTTGGTAAAGGATTTTTTTTTACAATTGCATGTAATTATCTTGCCCTTTTTAACTAACTAACTAACTAACTAACTAACCAGTGAATCTACGGCTATTCCAATTCAGAGGAAAAGAGAGAGAGAAGGCGGTCTTGCTGATAAAAAGTTCCTTTATTGAAACATCAAAGTTAAAAAATCAATGCTGATTCAAAGTGCAAAGAGAGTGTGAAAGCACTAAACGGTTGACATGTTTCGGCCGTGCCTAATACTATAAAATTTGTGGAATAATCAATCAACATTTTCCCCTCTTGGCAGCTGACGATAAATTGACTAATCTAGTATGCCAGGGTGTAAGGTGTTCTAATAATAAATGTCCTACTTTGGCATCTCTTCTTCCTCCCACACAACTCAAACAGCAAATCAGATCACAAAGCTCTTGGCTTAGACACTTAGGTATGTTTCACTGTGGTCACAGAAAGTGTAAACCCTGTGACTATGTACTAATCAGCGACACCTTTATGTCTACGCCAATGGTCTTACGTATCCAATAAAGTCCTGCCTAAATTGCACTTGTACCAATGTTATCTACCTCATTACCTGTACCTTATGTAAAATTCAATATATTCGTCTCACTTCTAGAGACATCAACTCACCCATATGAGAACATATGTCTACCTTGTCTAGGGGCCATCCACCACCTCCCTAGTACAACATTTTGCTACTATGCACAATTGTGAACTAAATACATTTCAATGGACAGCTATTGAAAAGGTTACGGTCCCGAAGAGAGGTGGTGACATTGACACTCTTCTAGCCAAACGTGAGGTGTTCTGGATCTTCACTCTGAGAACCAGAACACCCCATGGCCGTAATTCCAAATATGACCTCATAAATTTTTGGGAGTAATAACTTATTTTTTTTATTATTTGTCTTATTTTCTGTATTATACTCTCTTTACTTATTTCTCGAGTGCTTTACGGTTATTATTAAATGATATCCTTATGCAGGATAGTATAGTATTACGCAATATGTATTTTACTATCTATAATATTTAGAATATGCATACAGTTATTTGTCTTTTTGACTAATTTCAGAGTGTTTAAAGGGTTATAAATCTTTGAAAAACCTATACCAAGAAAAAGATGTAGTATGAAAAGAAATATTAAGTATTATAAATTCACTTAGTTTTAATAAAAAATTAAGTTTAAAAATTAAATTAATTTCTTATATTAAATTCTCCATTAACTAGCAGCAATGACCGCCTATAAAATAGGCGGATTATTGCACAAAATCTGCACCATGCTTCATCCAATCATGATGGAGAAGGAGTATTCTAATTATAATATTCATTATGCTGCTGCCCAAAATCACACGTGAGCAATTGAAGCACCACAATCAAAATTGCTTTTATATTTCTTGCTCGTTAGCCTAGGGGTGTTTCTTGTACTTTACTAGTTTTCATAGCTTCTTCTGCTGCTGCTCCTCCGTCCACTCCCTCGGCAGTGTCTGCAGTCTGGTGCGCTCCTCCTCCTGACTGGGACGTCACAACAACGTTCCCTCTGTGTTCGCCGCTTGGTTGATGATGTGACTCGATACAGAGCACAGAGGGGATCCACATTGCGCAAGCGTGAGTCGGCGGTGGACTACAACTGCGCATTCGGACCACCATGATGGTTCTACCTGGGTAGACCATCATCATAGGGCCTGCATAATGATGAAAACTGTGGGTTTGGCAGCAATAAAATTTTTGTAATCTAAAATTCTGGTGAATGGTAAGAAACCTTTAATAACTCCCAATTACAAATAATATTGCTTTTTAATAATGTTTTAAAATAGCTAAAATAATTTTTTGAGTTTACTATCCCTTTAACCTGATATTTGCATATACTTTTCTATATTACATATTTTTTCTTGTAACGTTTTACAATGATTTTTTGCTCCTGCTCATGTTTTATCTATGTATTTACCTGTGCTCATTTTGCTGCTGCAGCTTGCTGGGTCATTCACTTTAACTGAATTGTGTTTGAGGGTGTTTCTATCAATTAATTTTTAGCCAATTAAAATAAGTCTTACCCCTTATATTCACCTGTAAGGTGGAGCACTTTAGGTTATGATTACGGCCCACGGCCAAAACATGTCAACCGTCTAGTGCTTTCAACCTCTCTTTGCACTTTGAATCTGCATGGATTTTTTAACTTTGATGTTGAAATAATGGAAATTTTTATCAGCAAGACCTTCTTCTCTCGCTCTTTTCCTGTGATTATTACCAGCCATTTGGTACTTGCTGTATCTCTCTTGCTGTGAGTATCTACACCTACACTAGGCGTAGAAAGCCTCCACCCCCTCCTCACATGCTGCCACACCTACACCTTCTTACAGCTCATTGCCGCACACTGATTTCAAGACAGAAGCTAACACAGAAGGGTAGTTTGTGCTGAGCGATTTCTCAGCCCCGTAAGGCATACGGATACCTGGATACTCTGCTTTCTCTGACGGCTAACAAGAGATGCATGATAGGAGGAGTGAAAAGTTGTTCCTGCCTTTGGTAATGCAAAGTCTTTGGATTTCTTAGGGGGGAGTAGGCTCCGATAAGACCCGGATACTAAATAAGTGTATGTGCAGGTTTGAAAAGGTACTCACTTTGTTTTGTCGACTTCCATTGTGTATACTGTGGGATATTTCATCTCTTATTCCAATTCAGAGCCATATTTGGTTGCCGGCATCGGTACTCTGTCCTCACTGTATAAAATGTTGCTACTGTCCTCCCAAGCCTTTATCTACTTGATAGTGAACCCCTTACAGTTAAATATAGGCTAGTTTGTATTTCCACACCAAATAGTACTTGCTAACCTCATTGTATGCATAGCTTGTACTGCTTACAACCATGTGTACTGCTCAGCCCTTATGATGGTTTCGTAGTGTCCTTTTCACAGTTTCCCATAATCTTTGCTCACACCAGTATTTTTTATGTATTCGTTAATATTCATCACTCAGGTCCAAAAGCGACCACTGTAAATACCAACTATCCTCCTCTAGTTTATATGAATCTTCTTAGGCCCAAAAGAGGCTTAATGTGTCAAGGGAAGAATTTGCTATAGAAATATATAAAATGGAGGTTTATAATGCCCAGTATCTATAACACTGTGTGGAGGATTTGATTATGCTATGGGTTAATGTCAACCTGCTTTTATTTTGACTTCATGTTTCTTGTCAACTTTGTGTATGGTTCTTTATATATGTTGTTTACAATGCATAACCTCAATAGAAATTATCACAACAAAAAATAGTTTGTTGTATCTGAATTTGAAGGTTGCTGGGAGGTGTGCAATTCCCTATAATACTGTTGAAATAATTATATAATGTGTTCCATATTATTATTAAAATTGCTACTCATCTAGCTGCTTTGGAAAATGATGCTGAAAATACCTCTCCAATACATTTTGCTCTGAGCTTAGAAGAATGTTCTAAGGGCAGCAAACATGTAATTCCATCTCACCCTGTTAAATGCCTTCTCTGTGTCCATCGACAGGGTGAGAAGAGGGAAGACCCAAGTCTCACACCTCAGTAAAGATATTTAGGAGGTGCCATGTGTTATCTATGATTAAGCGCCAGTAACAGCGTGAAACGCGTCAGGATCATTTCTCCTTTTGTAGCATCTTTCATGTATTTTAATCAATAAAGCAACTTACAATTTTTTCTTACCCCTGAGTGCACCGGATTCTCTTTGTTTTTTGCCATGTGTTATCTGTTACCTTGGATTGTATCACCATAGAACAGTGGTTTTAAAATCTGTCCTTTGTCCTCCCTAAACGGGACAGTTTTTCAGGATATCTAAACTGGAGCACAGGTAAAATAATCAGGTAATCCTGAAAATCTAGCCTGTTAGGGAGTCCTTTGAACATGTTGGAAAATCCCTGCTATGGAGGGCTTGCATCTGAACTCAGATTTAATTTGGGCATATAGGTGACAGGAAAGTATTTGCAGGGAAATTGCATCTGATCTGAGATCTCTGTTGAACATGTAGCTGACATGAAGGGGCTACTGGAGCCAAGGATCTGGTCTGATCTAGAGTTGGTAATATTTTTTAGTAATACATCCACCGTGGTGGTTTCCTGGTTTGAGTGTCAAATGAAGCCTTAAAGTGAATGTCAATTTACAAACTACTCAAGGCTACTAATACTTATTTTACACATGTTTATTCAAACCGTGAACTTTAAAAAAAAAAAAATAATAATAATAATTTATAATATATTTTAATTACTAACTTCGCTCCGTTTTGAGCCACAACTCCTCCCATAAGGCACTTCCTTGTTTTGCAAAGAGTGACGTATAGAGTGGTCCCACCTACTCTATACGTATCTCTGATGCGCGCACCCGTGATGCCCTTACTTTGCGCATGCGTGAAAAACATTTGTACTTAATCTGCACATGCGTTTAAAAACTAAATACTTAATGTGCGCAAGCGTGAAAGTAGGATAGACATCCGACCTCCTCAAAGCGCTATCTAGTATTTATAAATAAAAAGAGAGAAGCGCTCAACCTGGAAACGAACAATAGCATAATAGCTTGTTCTATGGCTAGTTACCACCCAAGAAGCAGCCTCTTTCTCCAACATAGGTGTGTCCGGTCCACGGCGTCATCCTTACTTGTGGGATATTCTCTTCCCCAACAGGAAATGGCAAAGAGCCCAGCAAAGCTGGTCACATGATCCCTCCTAGGCTCCGCCTACCCCAGTCATTCTCTTTGCCGTTGTACAGGCAACATCTCCACGGAGATGGCTTAGAGTTTTTTAGTGTTTAACTGTAGTTTTTATTATTCAATCAAGAGTTTGTTATTTTGAAATAGTGCTGGTATGTACTATTTACTCAGAAACAGAAAAGAGATGAAGATTTCTGTTTGTATGAGGAAAATGATTTTAGCAACCGTCACTAAAATCCATGGCTGTTCCACACAGGACTGTTGAGAGCAATTAACTTCAGTTGGGGGAACAGTGAGCAGTCTCTTGCTGCTTGAGGTATGACACATTCTAACAAGACGATGTAATGCTGGAAGCTGTCATTTTCCCTATGGGATCCGGTAAGCCATGTTTATTACGATCGTAAATAAGGGCTTCACAAGGGCTTATTAAGACTGTAGACTTTTTCTGGGCTAAATCGATTCATTATTAACTCATATTTAGCCTTGAGGAATCATTTTATCTGGGTATTTTGATATAATTATATCGGCAGGCACTGTTTTAGACACCTTATTCTTTAGGGGCTTTCCCAAAGCATAAGCAGAGCCTCATTTTCGCGCCGGTGTTGCGCACTTGTTTTTGAGAGGCATGGCATGCAGTCGCATGTGAGAGGAGCTCTGATACTTAGAAAAGACTTTCTGAAGGCGTCATTTGGTATCGTATTCCCCTTTGGGCTTGGTTGGGTCTCAGCAAAGCAGATACCAGGGACTGTAAAGGGGTTAAAGTTCAAAACGGCTCCGGTTCCGTTATTTTAAGGGTTAAAGCTTCCAAATTTGGTGTGCAATACTTTTAAGGCTTTAAGACACTGTGGTGAAAATTTGGTGAATTTTGAACAATTCCTTCATGTTTTTTCGCAATTGCAGTAATAAAGTGTGTTCAGTTTAAAATTTAAAGTGACAGTAACGGTTTTATTTTAAAACGTTTTTTGTACTTTGTTATCAAGTTTATGCCTGTTTAACATGTCTGAACTACCAGATAGACTGTGTTCTGAATGTGGGGAAGCCAGAATTCCTATTCATTTAAATAAATGTGATTTATGTGACAATGACAAGGATGCCCAAGATGATTCCTCAAGTGAGGGGAGTAAGCATGGTACTGCATCATTCCCTCCTTCGTCTACACGAGTCTTGCCCACTCAGGAGGCCCCTAGTACATCTAGCGCGCCAATACTCCTTACTATG
Organism: Bombina bombina; assembly: GCF_027579735.1. Taxonomy (NCBI): domain Eukaryota; kingdom Metazoa; phylum Chordata; class Amphibia; order Anura; family Bombinatoridae; genus Bombina; species Bombina bombina. The sequence goes on along the minus strand of NC_069506.1, from coordinate 274,073,163 downwards.
CAACAATTAACGGCTGTAATGGATAATTCTGTCAAAAACATTTTAGCCAAAATGAACACTTATCAGCGTAAGCGCGACTGCTCTGTTTTAGATACTGAAGAGCATGACGACGCTGATAATAATATTTCTGAAGGGCCCCTAACCCAGTCTGATGGGGCCAGGGAGGTTTTGTCTGAGGGAGAAATTACTGATTCAGGGAATATTTCTCAACAGGCTGAACCTGATGTGATTGCATTTAAATTTAAGTTGGAACATCTCCGCATTCTGCTTAAGGAGGTATTATCCACTCTGGATGATTGTGACAAGTTGGTCATCCCAGAGAAACTATGTAAAATGGACAAGTTCCTAGAGGTGCCTGGGCTCCCAGAAGCTTTTCCTATACCCAAGCGGGTGGCGGACATTGTTAATAAAGAATGGGAAAGGCCCGGTATTCCTTTCGTCCCTCCCCCCATATTTAAAAAATTGTTTCCTATGGTCGACCCCAGAAAGGACTTATGGCAGACAGTCCCCAAGGTCGAGGGAGCGGTTTCCACTTTAAACAAACGCACCACTATACCCATAGAGGATAGTTGTGCTTTCAAAGATCCTATGGATAAAAAATTAGAAGGTTTGCTTAAAAAGATGTTTGTTCAGCAAGGTTACCTTCTACAACCAATTTCATGCATTGTCCCTGTCGCTACAGCCGCATGTTTCTGGTTCGATGAGCTGATAAAGGCGGTCGATAGTGATTCTCCTCCTTTTGAGGAGATTATGGACAAAATCAATGCTCTCAAATTGGCTAATTCTTTCACCCTAGACGCCACTTTGCAATTGGCTAGGTTAGCGGCTAAGAATTCTGGGTTTGCTATTGTGGCGCGCAGAGCGCTTTGGTTGAAATCTTGGTCGGCTGATGCGTCTTCCAAGAACAAGCTACTTAACATTCCTTTCAAGGGGAAAACGCTGTTTGGCCCTGACTTGAAAGAGATTATCTCTGATATCACTGGGGGTAAGGGCCACGCCCTTCCTCAGGATCGGCCTTTCAAGGCAAAAAATAAACCTAATTTTCGTCCCTTTCGTAGAAACGGACCAGCCCAAGGTGCTACGTCCTCTAAGCAAGAGGGTAATACTTCTCAAGCCAAGCCAGCTTGGAGACCAATGCAAGGCTGGAACAAGGGAAAGCAGGCCAAGAAACCTGCCACTGCTACCAAGACAGCATGAAATGTTGGCCCCCGATCCGGGACCGGATCTGGTGGGGGGCAGACTCTCTCTCTTCGCTCAGGCTTGGGCAAGAGATGTTCTGGATCCTTGGGCGCTAGAAATAGTCTCCCAAGGTTATCTTCTGGAATTCAAGGGACTTCCCCCAAGGGGGAGGTTCCACAGGTCTCAGTTGTCTTCAGACCACATAAAAAGACAGGCATTCTTACATTGTGTAGAAGACCTGTTAAAAATGGGAGTGATTCATCCTGTTCCATTAAGAGAACAAGGGATGGGGTTCTACTCCAATCTGTTCATAGTTCCCAAAAAAGAGGGAACGTTCAGACCAATCTTAGATCTCAAGATCTTAAACAAGTTTCTCAAGGTTCCATCGTTCAAGATGGAAACCATTCGAACTATTCTTCCTTCCATCCAGGAAGGTCAATTCATGACCACGGTGGATTTAAAGGATGCGTATCTACATATTCCTATCCACAAGGAACATCATCGGTTCCTAAGGTTCGCATTCCTGGACAAACATTACCAGTTCGTGGCGCTTCCTTTCGGATTAGCCACTGCTCCAAGGATTTTCACAAAGGTACTAGGGTCCCTTCTAGCTGTGCTAAGACCAAGGGGCATTGCTGTAGTACCTTACTTGGACGACATTCTGATTCAAGCGTCGTCCCTTCCTCAAGCAAAGGCTCACACGGACATTGTCCTGGCCTTTCTCAGATCTCACGGATGGAAAGTGAACGTGGAAAAGAGTTCTCTATCTCCGTCAACAAGGGTTCCCTTCTTGGGAACAATAATAGACTCCTTAGAAATGAGGATTTTTCTGACAGAGGCCAGAAAAACAAAACTTCTAGACTCTTGTCGGATACTTCATTCCGTTCCTCTTCCTTCCATAGCTCAGTGCATGGAAGTGATCTGGTTGATGGTAGCGGCAATGGACATAGTTCCTTTTGCGCGCATTCATCTAAGACCATTACAACTGTGCATGCTCAGTCAGTGGAATGGGGACTATACAGACTTGTCTCCGAAGATACAAGTAAATCAGAGGACCAGAGACTCACTCCGTTGGTGGCTGTCCCTGGACAACCTGTCACAAGGGATGACATTCCGCAGACCAGAGTGGGTCATTGTCACGACCGACGCCAGTCTGTTGGGCTGGGGCGCGGTCTGGGGATCCCTGAAAGCTCAGGGTCTTTGGTCTCGGGAAGAATCTCTTCTACCGATAAATATTCTGGAACTGAGAGCGATATTCAATGCTCTCAAGGCTTAGCCTCAGCTAGCGAGGGCCAAGTTCATACGGTTTCAATCAGACAACATGACAACTGTTGCGTACATCAACCATCAGGGGGGAACAAGGAGTTCCCTAGCGATGGAAGAAGTGACCAAAATCATTCTATGGGCGGAGTCTCACTCCTGCCACCTGTCTGCTATCCACATCCCAGGAGTGGAAAATTGGGAAGCGGATTTTCTGAGTCGTCAGACATTGCATCCGGGGGAGTGGGAACTCCATCCGGAAATCTTTGCCCAAGTCACTCAGCTGTGGGGAATTCCAGACATGGATCTGATGGCCTCTCGTCAGAACTTCAAAGTTCCTTGCTACGGGTCCAGATCCAGGGATCCCAAGGCGGCTCTAGTGGATGCACTAGTAGCACCTTGGACCTTCAAACTAGCTTATGTGTTCCCGCCGTTTCCTCTCATCCCCAGGCTGGTAGCCAGGATCAATCAGGAGAGGGCGTCGGTGATCTTGATAGCTCCTGCGTGGCCACGCAGGACTTGGTATGCAGATCTGGTGAATATGTCATCGGCTCCACCTTGGAAGCTACCTTTGAGACGAGACCTTCTTGTTCAGGGTCCGTTCGAACATCCGAATCTGGTTTCACTCCAGCTGACTGCTTGGAGATTGAACGCTTGATTTTATCGAAGCGAGGGTTCTCAGATTCTGTTATCGATACTCTGGTTCAGGCCAGAAAGCCTGTAACTAGAAAGATTTACCACAAAATTTGGAAAAAATATATCTGTTGGTGTGAATCTAAAGGATTCCCTTGGGACAAGGTTAAGATTCCTAGGATTCTATCCTTCCTTCAAGAAGGATTGGAAAAAGGATTATCTGCAAGTTCCCTGAAGGGACAGATTTCTGCCTTGTCGGTGTTACTTCACAAAAAGCTGGCTGCTGTGCCAGATGTTCAAGCCTTTGTTCAGGCTCTGGTTAGAATTAAGCCTGTTTACAAACCTTTGACTCCTCCTTGGAGTCTCAATTTAGTTCTTTCAGTTCTTCAGGGGGTTCCGTTTGAACCCTTACATTCCGTTGATATCAAGTTATTATCTTGGAAAGTTTTGTTTTTAGTTGCAATTTCTTCTGCTAGAAGAGTTTCAGAATTATCTGCTCTGCAGTGTTCTCCTCCTTATCTGGTGTTCCACGCAGATAAGGTGGTTTTACGTACTAAACCTGGTTTTCTTCCAAAAGTTGTTTCTAACAAAAACATTAACCAGGAGATTATCGTACCTTCTCTGTGTCCGAAACCAGTTTCAAAGAAGGAGCGTTTGTTACACAATTTGGATGTTGTTCGCGCTCTAAAATTCTATTTAGATGCTACAAAGGATTTTAGACAAACATCTTCCTTGTTTGTTGTTTATTCCGGTAAAAGGAGAGGTCAAAAAGCAACTTCTACCTCTCTCTCTTTTTGGATTAAAAGCATCATCAGATTGGCTTACGAGACTGCCGGACGGCAGCCTCCCGAAAGAATCACAGCTCATTCCACTAGGGCTGTGGCTTCCACATGGGCCTTCAAGAACGAGGCTTCTGTTGATCAGATATGTAGGGCAGCGACTTGGTCTTCACTGCACACTTTTACCAAATTTTACAAGTTTGATACTTTTGCTTCTTCTGAGGCTATTTTTGGGAGAAAGGTTTTGCAAGCCGTGGTGCCTTCCATTTAGGTGACCTGATTTGCTCCCTCCCTTCATCCGTGTCCTAAAGCTTTGGTATTGGTTCCCACAAGTAAGGATGACGCCGTGGACCGGACACACCTATGTTGGAGAAAACAGAATTTATGTTTACCTGATAAATTACTTTCTCCAACGGTGTGTCCGGTCCACGGCCCGCCCTGGTTTTTTAATCAGGTCTGATAATTTATTTTCTTTAACTACAGTCACCACGGTACCATATGGTTTCTCCTATGCAAATATTCCTCCTTAACGTCGGTCGAATGACTGGGGTAGGCGGAGCCTAGGAGGGATCATGTGACCAGCTTTGCTGGGCTCTTTGCCATTTCCTGTTGGGGAAGAGAATATCCCACAAGTAAGGATGACGCCGTGGACCGGACACACCGTTGGAGAAAGTAATTTATCAGGTAAACATAAATTCTGTTTTTTGCTCAACATGTGCCTTTCACAGAGAAAAACTTTCCTGAAGCATATCAGTCTGATCTTGACTTCACAGTACAGTCCAGCACCGAAATACCAGGCAATTCTTCTCTGAACGAGAGAAACAGCAAAACCCCAGACGTACGTTTCGGCCTATTGTGAGCCTCGTCAGTGAGGTGCAGCCATATCCCTCTAGGCACACTGAGCAACGGGCCCACGTCTGGATTCCCGCATCACACTTAGGGAGACTTCCCAAAATGTCATAATTTGCATAAATAAAAAGAGAGAAGCGCTCAACCTGGAAACGAACAATAGCATAATAGCTTGTTCTATGGCTAGTTACCACCCAAGAAGCAGCCTCTTTTTGCTCAACATGTGCCTTTCACAGAGAAAAACTTTCCTGAAGCATATCAGTCTGATCCTGACTTCACAGTACAGTCCAGCCCCGACATACCAGGCAATTCTTCTCTGAACGAGAGAAACAGCAAAACCCCAGATGTATGTTTCGGCCTATTGTGGGCCTCGTCAGTGAGGTGCAGCCATATCCCTCTAGGCACACTGAGCAACGGGTCCACGTCTGGATTCGCGCATCACACTTAGGGAGACTTCCTAAAATGTCATAATTTGCATAAATAAAAAGAGAGAAGCGCTCAACCTGGAAACGAACAATAGCATAATAGCTTGTTCTATGGCTAGTTACCACCCAAGAAGCAGCCTCTTTTTGCTCAAAATGTGCCTTTCACAGAGAAAAACTTTCCTGAAGCATATCAGTCTGATCCTGACTTCACAGTACAGTCCAGCCCCGAAATACCAGGCAATTCTTCTCTGAACGAGAGAAACAGCAAAACCCCAGACGTATGTTTCGGCCTATTGTGGGCCTCGTCAGTGAGGTGCAGCCATATCCCTCTAGGCACACTGAGCAACTGGTCCACGTCTAGTATTCAATGAATGTATCCGTTAATTGAATACTATTGTGATAGCGAATGCAGCCGAAAAATATGTATTCATCTAATCACAGTACCCTTAGCAGCACTGTACAATACTAATCACAGTAGCCTTCACTGTATACCGCTGATAGAGTCTGAAATTGAAGGTGTTACAAAGCATGCGCGTCTTGTGGACACGCATCACTTCTGAAGCTGGGGATTAGAAGCTAACGCATGCGCAGAATAAGCGCATGACGTTGCCAAAAAGGGGTTGAACGCCACGGGGTAAAAAAACGGATTGGCAATCACTATTGTCAATTATTTCCAAATAGAGGGACCAAATGGCGGGTGGAGGAATCTCGGCTCCAAAAATGAGATAAAAAGGTATATATTTGGTATTAGCAAGTACACACAAAAAAATGATGAATTAAGGTCCACCTAAATTGTTGAGAGTGATAATATGGCAATAAGCGACACTGTTGAGTTTACATTCACTTTAATGTGATGGTAAATTCATACCAACTGCTCAACAGGATAAGAGCTTTTAAAATATGTTGAGCAATTGGTATGAATTTACCATCACTTTAAACGGGAAGACAAGCACTGATAAAATATGTAGGCTGGACCAAAAGTATTTTTAATAATTTTTTTATTTAAAGTTTTTAATAAAGGGATACAAACAACAAGATATAAAAGTATTGCAATACATGCGTCATGAGAACAAAATTCTAAAGTACAATAGGCACTTCAAGGAATAAATTCTCAAAAATGGAAACAAGGTATAAGCAGTATTTCAAGTGACAGTGTGACTTCACGAAATATGAAAGCAGCAGCAAAGGGAACATTACTAGTAATTCCCCCCCCCTCCTTCCTCTCCTTTCTAGTTCTTTAAAGAAATCTCCCCAGAATACAGGCAGTATATATTGGCTTACCTAGGTGGGAGAATCAAAATATAAGCTCCTATTTATCTGCTAGGATTAATTTTAATAAAGCATGTGTAGCTTACTAGTACCTAAAAGGAAGACCTCACAAATACATGTACCCAAAATTTTAAAAACAGAATTTATGTTTACCTGATAAATTTCTTTCTCCAACGGTGTGTCCGGTCCACGGCGTCATCCTTACTTGTGGGATATTCTCTTCCCCAACAGGAAATGGCAAAGAGCCCAGCAAAGCTGGTCACATGATCCCTCCTAGGCTCCGCCTACCCCAGTCATTCGACCGACGTTAAGGAGGAATATTTGCATAGGAGAAACCATATGGTACCGTGGTGACTGTAGTTAAAGAAAATAAAATATCAGACCTGATTAAAAAAACCAGGGCGGGCCGTGGACCGGACACACCGTTGGAGAAAGAAATTTATCAGGTAAACATAAATTCTGTTTTCTCCAACATAGGTGTGTCCGGTCCACGGCGTCATCCTTACTTGTGGGAACCAATACCAAAGCTTTAGGACACGGATGAAGGGAGGGAGCAAATCAGGTCACCTAAATGGAAGGCACCACGGCTTGCAAAACCTTTCTCCCAAAAATAGCCTCAGAAGAAGCAAAAGTATCAAACTTGTAAAATTTGGTAAAAGTGTGCAGTGAAGACCAAGTCGCTGCCCTACATATCTGATCAACAGAAGCCTCGTTCTTGAAGGCCCATGTGGAAGCCACAGCCCTAATGGAATGAGCTGTGATTCTTTCGGGAGGCTGCCGTCCGGCAGTCTCGTAAGCCAATCTGATGATGCTTTTAATCCAAAAAGAGAGAGAGGTAGAAGTTGCTTTTTGACCTCTCCTTTTACCTGAATAAACAACAAACAAGGAAGATGTTTGTCTAAAATCCTTTGTAGCATCTAAATAGAATTTTAGAGCGCGAACAACATCCAAATTGTGCAACAAACGTTCCTTCTTTGAAACTGGCTTTGGACACAGAGAAGGTACGATAATCTCCTGGTTAATGTTTTTGTTAGAAACAACTTTTGGAAGAAAACCAGGTTTAGTACGTAAAACCACCTTATCTGCATGGAACACCAGATAAGGAGGAGAACACTGCAGAGCAGATAATTCTGAGACTCTTCTAGCAGAAGAAATCGCAACTAAAAACAAAACTTTCCAAGATAATAACTTAATATCAACGGAATGTAAGGGTTCAAACGGAACCCCCTGAAGAACTGAAAGAACTAAATTGAGACTCCAAGGAGGAGTCAAAGGTTTGTAAACAGGCTTGATTCTAACCAGAGCCTGAACAAAGGCTTGAACATCTGGCACAGCTGCCAGCTTTTTGTGAAGTAATACCGACAAGGCAGAAATCTGTCCCTTCAGGGAACTAGCAGATAATCCTTTGTCCAATCCTTCTTGAAGGAAGGATAGAATCCTAGGAATCTTAACCTTGTCCCAAGGGAATCCTTTAGATTCACACCAACAGATATATTTTTTCCAAATTTTGTGGTAAATCTTTCTAGTCACAGGCTTTCTGGCCTGAACAAGAGTATCGATAACAGAATCTGAGAATCCTCGCTTCGATAAAATCAAGCGTTCAATCTCCAAGCAGTCAGCTGGAGTGAAACCAGATTCGGATGTTCGAACGGACCCTGAACCAGAAGGTCTCGTCTCAAAGGTAGCTTCCAAGGTGGAGCCGATGACATATTCACCAGATCTGCATACCAAGTCCTGCGTGGCCACGCAGGAGCTATCAAGATCACCGACGCCCTCTCCTGCTTGATCCTGGCTATCAGCCTGGGGATGAGAGGAAATGGCGGGAACACATAAGCTAGTTTGAAGGTCCAAGGTGCTACTAGTGCATCCACTAGAGCCGCCTTGGGATCCCTGGATCTGGCCCCGTAGCAAGGAACTTTGAAGTTCTGACGAGAGGCCATCAGATCCATGTCTGGAATGCCCCACAGGTGAGTGACTTGGGCAAAGATTTCCGGATGGAGTTCCCACTCCCCCGGATGCAATGTCTGCCGACTCAGAAAATCCGCTTCCCAATTTTCCACTCCTGGGATGTGGATAGCAGACAGGTGGCAGGAGTGAGACTCCGCCCAAAGAATAATTTTGGTTACTTCTTCCATCGCTAGGGAACTTCTTGTTCCCCCCTGATGGTTGATGTACGCAACAGTCGTCATGTTGTCTGATTGAAACCGTATGAACCTGGTCCTCGCAAGCTGGGGCCAGGCCTGGAGAGCATTGAATATCGCTCTCAGTTCCAGAATATTTATCGGTAGAAGAGATTCTTCCCGAGACCAAAGACCCTGAGCTTTCAGGGATCCCCAGACCGCGCCCCAGCCTATCAGACTGGCGTCGGTCGTGACAATGACCCACTCTGGTCTGTGGAACATCATCCCTTGAGACAGATTGTCCAGGGACAGCCACCAACGGAGTGAGTCTCTGGTCCTCTGATTTACTTGTATCTTCGGAGACAAGTCTGTATAGTCCCCATTCCACTGACTGAGCATGCACAGTTGTAATGGTCTTAGATGAATGCGCGCAAAAGGAACTATGTCCATCGCCGCCACCATCAAACCGATCACTTCCATGCACTGAGCTATGGAAGGAAGAGGAACGGAATGAAGTATCCGACAAGAGTCCAGAAGCTTTGTTTTTCTGGCCTCTGTTAGAAAGATCCTCATTTCTAAGGAGTCTATAATTGTTCCCAAGAAGGGAACCCTTGTTGACGGGGATAGAGAACTCTTTTCCACGTTCACTTTCCAGCCGTGAGATCTGAGAAAGGCCAGGACAATGTCCGTGTGAGCCTTTGCTTGAGGAAGGGACGACGCTTGAATCAGAATGTCGTCCAGGTAAGGTACTACTGCAATGCCCCTTGATCTCAGCACCGCTAGAAGGGACCCTAGTACCTTTGTGAAAATCCTTGGAGCAGTGGCTAATCCGAAAGGAAGCGCCACGAACTGGTAATGTTTGTCCAGGAATGCAAACCTTAGGAACCGATGATGTTCCTTGTGGATAGGAATATGTAGATACGCATCCTTTAAATCCACCGTGGTCATGAATTGACCTTCCTGGATGGAAGGAAGGATAGTTCGAATGGTTTCCATCTTGAACGATGGGACCTTGAGAAATTTGTTTAAGATCTTGAGATCTAGGATTGGTCTGAACGTTCCCTCTTTTTTGGGAACTATGAACAGATTGGAGTAGAACCCCATCCCTTGTTCTCTTAATGGAACAGGATGAATCACTCCCATTTTTAACAGGTCTTCTACACAATGTAAGAACGCCTGTCTTTTTATGTGGTCTGAAGACAACTGCGACCTGTGGAACCTCCCCCTTGGGGGAAGTCCCTTGAATTCCAGAAGATAACCCTGGGAGACTATTTCTAGTGCCCAAGGATCCAGAACATCTCTTGCCCAAGCCTGAGCGAAGAGAGAGAGTCTGCCCCCCACCAGATCCGGTCCCGGATCGGGGGCCAATATTTCATGCTGTCTTGGTAGCAGTGGCAGGTTTCTTGGCCTGCTTTCCCTTGTTCCAGCCTTGCATTGGTCTCCAAGCTGGCTTGGCCTGAGAAGTATTACCCTCTTGCTTAGAGGACGTAGCACCTTGGGCTGGTCCGTTTTTACGAAAGGGACGAAAATTAGGTCTATTTTTTGCCTTGAAAGGCCGATCCTGAGGAAGGGCGTGGCCCTTACCCCCAGTGATATCAGAGATAATCTCTTTCAAGTCAGGACCAAACAACGTTTTCCCCTTGAAAGGAATGTTTAGTAGCTTGTTCTTGGAAGACGCATCAGCCGACCAAGATTTCAACCAAAGCGCTCTGCGCGCCACAATAGCAAACCCAGAGTTCTTAGCCGCTAACTTAGCCAATTGCAAAGAGGCGTCTAGAGTGAAAGAATTAGCCAATTTGAGAGCATTGATTCTGTCCATAATCTCCTCATAAGGAGGAGAGTCACTATCGAGCACCTTAAGCAGTTCATCAAACCAGAAATATGCGGCAGTAGTGACAGGGACAATGCATGAAATGGGTTGTAGAAGGTAACCCTGCTGAACAAACATCTTTTTAAGCAAACCTTCTAATTTTTTATCCATAGGATCTTTGAAAGCACAACTATCCTCTATTGGAATAGTGGTGCGTTTGTTTAAAGTAGAAACCGCTCCCTCGACCTTGGGGACTGACTGCCATAAGTCCTTTCTGGGGTCGACCATAGGAAACAATTTTTTAAATATGGGGGGAGGGACGAAAGGAATACCGGGCCTTTCCCATTCTTTATTAACAATGTCCGCCACCCGCTTGGGTATAGGAAAAGCTTCTGGGAGCCCCGGCACCTCAAGGAACTTGTCCATTTTACATAGTTTCTCTGGGATGACTAAATTTTCACAATCATCCAGAGTGGATAATACCTCCTTAAGCAAAATGCGGAGATGTTCCAATTTAAATTTAAATGTAATCACATCAGATTCAGCCTGCTGAGAAATGTTCCCTAAATCAGTAATTTCTCCCTCAGACAAAACCTCCCTGGCCCCCTCAGATTGGGTTAGGGGCCCTTCAGAGATATTAATATCAGCGTCGTCATGCTCTTCAGTAACTAAAACAGAGCAGCCACGCTTACGCTGACAAGGGTTCATTTTGGCTAAAATGTTTTTGACAGAATTATCCATTACAGCCGTTAATTGTTGCATAGTAAGGAGTATTGGCGCGCTAGATGTACTAGGGGCCTCCTGAGTGGGCAAGACTCGTGTAGACGAAGGAGGGAATGATGCAGTACCATGCTTACTCCCCTCACTTGAGGAATCATCTTGGGCATCATTGTCATTATCACATAAATCACATTTATTTAAATGAATAGGAATTCTGGCTTCCCCACATTCAGAACACAGTCTATCTGGTAGTTCAGACATGTTAAACAGGCATAAACTTGATCAGAAAGTACAAAAAACGTTTTAAAATAAAACCGTTACTGTCACTTTAAATTTTAAACTGAACACACTTTATTACTGCAATTGCGAAAAAACAGGAAGGAATTGTTCAAAATTCACCAAATTTTCACCACAGCGTCTTAAAGCCTTGAAAATATTGCACACCAATTTTGGAAGCTTTAACCCTTAAAATAACGGAACCGGAGCCGTTTTAAGCTTTAAACCCCTTTACAGTCCCTGGTATCTGCTTTGCTGAGACCCAACCAAACCCAAAGGGGAATACGATACCAAATGACGCCTTCAGAAGTCTTTTCTAAGTATCAGAGCTCCTCTCACATGCGACTGCATGCCATGCCTCTCAAAAACAAGTGCGCAACACCGGCGCGAAAATGAGACTCTGCCTATGCTTGGGGAAAGCCCCTAAAGAATAAGGTGTCTAAAACAGTGCCTGCCGATATTATTATATCAAAATACCCAGATAAAATGATTCCTCAAGGCTAAATATGTGTTAATAATCAATCGATTTAGCCCAGAAAAAGTCTACAGTTTAAATAAGCCCTTGTGAAGCCCTTATTTACAATCGTAATAAACATGGCTTACCGGATCCCATAGGGAAAATGACAGCTTCCAGCATTACATCGTCTTGTTAGAATGTGTCATACCTCAAGCAGCAAGAGACTGCAAACTGTTCCCCCAACTGAAGTTAATTGCTCTCAACAGTCCTGTGTGGAACAGCCATGGATTTTAGTTACGGTTGCTAAAATCATTTTCCTCATACAAACAGAATTCTTCATCTCTTTTCTGTTTCTGAGTAAATAGTACGTACCAGCACTATTTGAAAATAACAAACTCTTGATTGAATAATGAAAAACTACAGTTAAACACTAAAAAACTCTAAGCCATCTCCGTGGAGATGTTGCCTGTACAACGGCAAAGAGAATGACTGGGGTAGGCGGAGCCTAGGAGGGATCATGTGACCAGCTTTGCTGGGCTCTTTGCCATTTCCTGTTGGGGAAGAGAATATCCCACAAGTAAGGATGACGCCGTGGACCGGACACACCTATGTTGGAGAAATATTATTTCCCTAAGAGGAAATGAATTGGTAGCAATACAGTAAAACTCAGAGATGAACTTGCTTATTAGATGGCTAAATCTGGATTAAGCAGGGTTGCAAATTAACTAGGGATTTAACTATTTAAGCTATTAAACTATTATGTTCTGGCTCTGTAATATAAGCAATTAAGAAAGCAATCTAAAGTGAAACTCTGGAATAGGTAGAGAAAATACATATGATACAGCCACCAGAATAACAGCAATGGCCCAAAGGTTACCACAAAACTAAAATTCAAACCGCAAAATGCCCAAAAGAGCACTAGCGAAGCCTCATATGGCATGTCTTGGTAGGGTCTCACTTTGATAAAATTTCAGTCCCAAAGGAACATCATTTGAAGGGAGATCATAGGGTTCATGTGCAGGAGTCTCTCGCCATTAGCAGGGAGCTTAAACTCGCTAAAATAAAATATTATTTAACCTATACCTGCGGCATCCAGTTCAGTAAAAGCCAACTGCTGGTATCCCACTGTTATAATGTGGCTATACATGGATGGTGAGCAGTCTGGTGCTGTGCAAAGGATGTCCTGACCAACAGCACTCAAAATTGCTCCTGGCGTATTGAGCCCTTCTGTCTCAGAGCGCTTGATGGGGTAAGCACCGTTTTTATCTCTTGTAGCCATTGCCAACTTTGTCACAGAGAGAATCGTTGTTCTTGCATTGACTCCATGCTGTAACTTTTTAGGAGGGTGACAGACGGATATTACCAGAACTTTAATCTAGCAGTAATGGGCACATATTTCTGCAGCGAGGCAGGCGTCGGTGGTCTCGGTGTCTGCATTCCCAAAAGTGTCACCTCCACTAATCTCTCTATCTTAGTGTCGGTCAAAGAGAAGGAACTTCTTTTGGGGCTCTCCTTTGTCCCCCTATTATGGAGGCGTTGTCAGGTATCATAGGGAATGCTAGCATCTCTTTTTTATGTCTGATCATAGACTGATTTATGCCAGACGGCCCCCTGTGGGGTTCAACATACGGCTGTCCAGACTCTATGCTGATCTCCCAGAACATTGGTGAACCTTGTGTCGCAGTTGCTAGACTGTTGGGCTCCCTCAACATTGGTTGAGTGCTCACCAGCTCTGTCATCTCCTGCGACATCAGGGTAACATGCATCAAAAGGCAGGCTATGCAAGGTCTTTAGGATTTTGGTAAATTCTTCTTGATATCGGCAAAGCAGGGTACTTAGTTCCTTTAGCAGGTAAGTATTAGGCTCCATGTCCAGGAAGGATTCTTAGAATATATTAGCGCACTCGGGCACTAAGCGACAGTGGCAACCCGAGGATATACCATTGGGGGGGTTTAGAAATGAGGCCACAACCTCTAGGTTAGCTTCAGATCGTTGTAGCAGACAGCAATCCCAGATAAAAAGACATAATTTGGAAAAGACTTATCTATGAACAAATATCTGATGTTTGAAGTCTCAATAGTAGCTGTAACTAGGGTTATTTTGCAGATATTGTGAAAAAAGCAGGAGCACGATCGATCATGGCCGCCGACCGAAAGTCCCCTCGACCTAAAGTATTTATCCTTTTCCCCCTGAGGTGATTGTATCCTACTCGGGATACGCATCTCAGATACCTATCAACATAAAAATTTTTGTTTGGTGGAACCATCCAAAAGAAGATGACACAACAGTTATTTCATCATTAGACATTTTCTAGTAAGACATTCTTTGTGTTCCAGGGCAGTGGAGAGATGTAACTCATGTATCCTACAAAATACAAACTCTAGAAAAGGGGAACAACTTTACTGTAGTGACCTGTGCTCAGTATGGTACATGAGACCCAACCAGATTTGTTCTTCTTTTACTGGAAAACCAATTGCCAACAAGGCCTTCTGAATCTGATGCTCCATAGCTTTCACTTACTACTTGTGCCATATTCTAGTTCTGAAAACAAGGGAAAACTAGCGGCCGGTTCACCAGAACTGCTTGTGCAATGTTAAATGCTGACAGCGTATGCTGTCGGCATTCAGCGATGTCTGTCGGACATGATACGCTACAGGGTATCATGTGGACAGACAATGATAAATCGGCCCCTATGTCTTTGTTCCAATAAACCATTAAGAAGAATTCACACACAGATAAGAGAGCGCTAAATTCACAGTCCAATATGTAACGGTCTTACTTGCAAAAGATGTGACTGGCTATATGCAGCAGTTATTCAATAGCATCAATAGCTTCTGAAAATAGTATTATGCCTGGGGCTCCCAGTATGCAACTTCTGTATACTCAGGCTGTTTGTCCCGCAGCCTAGCTCCAACACTGTTCTTGCAATCTGTAAAGTGCAAGCACAAAGAGACCCCACGGTAGTGCAATACGATAAGCACAAATTGTATTTATTTTTACACTTATTAACTCACAAACATCGAGTAAAAGCAAGCCCGTAATGTCCCAAAGACAGGATAGCAGTGGAAAGTCTGTGATAGAGGAGTTCGTCAGCTGGTATACTGTTGTTATAACACAGCGTATGATGTCACCACCCGGCAAAACATGCTGATACGACACACATCTTTTCCTGACACTGCTTCCAAGGAGAGTAGTGTGTGCAAAATGTGCAACCTAATCAAGCATCATCTTCCTATATTGCACAATGATGCAACACTTAATGAGATTATCAAAGAAGGTTGCAAATTTGTTTTGAGGAAAGCCAAAACCTTAAATACACTATCCCCCTCAATGCTCCATAGGGTCCAATCTACCACTTGGTTACAAAAGAGAAAGGGATGCTTTAAGTGTTGTGCTTCCAGATATAAAACATGTTCATATATAATACAGGGTAACAAATTCAAATCTGAGGTTCTGAACAAAGAGTTTGACATTAATTATTTTATTAACTGTAATACCACTCATGTAGTATATTTGTTAACGTGTTTGGGCTGTAATATTCAATATACAGGTCGCACAAAGAGATCCCTAAAATATAGGTTTCTGGAGCATATCAGGTCCATTGAAAATACCAAGTCCAAAACTCCTATAGCCAAACATTTCATATATCATCATATTTCTTATAGTTCTCTTCTCGGAGTACAAGGAATATATTTTATCCCCAGATACCCTAGAGGAGGTAATAGGGAAGCCAAACTAGATGAAAGAGAAGTTTTTTAGATCTTCCACCTAAAAACTAGGGTACCTTTGGGGTTAAACTCTAGAATAAATGTCAATCTTTTCATAAAGAGTTAATTAGGCAGCTATCAGTATTACATATAAATTTCCTTTATTTGAATTTATATATATACACTGTACCTATATATGTTTGTATACTTTTGTATTTATTTTTAATATTGGGTTTCTAGTAAATATATGTGCTGTCCTCTCTCTTTAAGCAGAAACGTTTGGTTTACACAGGGACATATGAGGTTAAAGTAATTATATGAACACACACTGTGATTGGTCATTTACATCTATATAAGGCCTACCATACCCCAGTTCCCTATCAGTGAACAAGTGCCCTAGCGGCATGAAACCCGTCTAATGTACTAGGGTCTTGGTTCCCCTCTTGTCTGGATTGTTCTTATAGGGCTACCGCCTACTTTATATGTTTTTATTCTAGTTGCTAATAAAGGCTAATTTTGTTACCTTCAACTTGGAGTGCCAGGATTTCCTTGTTTCTGCTATCTAGTACTCACGTTTTAACAGGAACATGTTCCTGACGTGTACTCTTACTGGCCATTGTTTGTCACGCCACAGCGCAGAAGACCACCATGGTACGTCAAGCTGGAGCATCCTACCCACTATCGTGTGTCTGAGGATCTTAAATGGCTTTTGAAATACATTTTAAGCATTTCCAGATGTAAAGGCGTTGCTACAATATTGAGTAAATGCCTAACATCCCTGTTACTTTTTAATGGGTCCCATAGGCTGGCAAAATATTTCAATTTAGGATAAGTGCCTTCTCAATATTGTCCTAAATAGATCCGTGTTTGAGTTTTTATCATGTTAATGGTAAATGATTTTAAAACATTGATTTCTCTAGCAGGTTGGTAATGTGGTAGCAACAAGACTTGGATTAGACAATTTCAATATTTTCATATCATAAAGTCAAAATTATGGAGGGCATTTTCAAATGTTTGTTTCTTAGTTTTGGAAAAACTCCTGACCTGAATAAACCACTGTGTTTTTGACAAACTCACAGAGGCCCATCTCTCTCCACTAGTAAAGTATGGGACGTTGTCCTTATCCACCAGAGAGGATTAGTAGGAAATACAACATTAATACTGTAGTTCTAGTTTCAACTTAATGTTAAATAGCTTTTTTTAGGCAAAAATGCTATAACCCTTTTTAATCCCAATGATACACAGGACAGTAATTGTATCTCTTATATGACCATAACATACACACACTGAGCAGTGATGTAGTCCTCTGGAGGGGATCAGTGCTCAGTGTGTGTGCTACAGTCACAAAAGTCAGTGATGTAATCCTCTGGAGGGGATCAGTGCTCAGTTTGTGTGCTACAGTCACATAAGTCAGTGATGTAATCCTCTGGAGGGGATCAGTGCTCAGTGTGTATTCTACAGTCACATAAGTCAGTGATGTAATCCTCTGGAGGGGATCAGTGCTCAGTTTGTGTGCTACAGTCACATAAGTCAGTGATGTAATCCTCTGGTGCAGGTCACTGCTCAGTGTGTGTGCTATAGTCACATAAGTCAGTAATGTAATCCTCTGGAGCCAGGTCAGTGCTCAGTGTGTGTGCTATAGTCACATAAGTCAGTAATGTAATCCTCTGGAGCCAGGTCAGTGCTCAGTGTGTGTGCTACAGTCACATAAGTCAGGGATGTAATCCTCTGGGGCGGGTCAGTACTCAGTGTGTGTGTTATAGTCACATAAGTCAGTGATGTAATCCTCTGGGGCAGGTCAGTGCTCAGTGTGTGTGCTACAGTCACATAAGTCAGTGATGTAATCCTCTGGGGCAGGTCAGTGCTCAGTGTGTGTGCTACAGTGACATGTCAGTGATGTAATCCTCTGGGGCAGGTCAGTGCTCAGTGTGTGTGCTACAGTCACATAAGTCAGTGATGTAATCCTCTGGGGCAGGTCAGTGCTCAGTAAGAGTGTTATAGTCACATAAGTCAGTAATGTAATCCTGTGGGGCAGGTAAGTGCTCAGTGTGTGTGCTACAGTCAAATAAGTCGGTGATGTAATCCTCTGGGGCAGGTCAGTGCTCAGTGTGTCTGTTATAGTCACATAAATCAGTGATGTAATCCTCTGGGGCAGGTCAGTGCTCAGTGTGTGTGCTACAGTCAAATAAGTCGGTGATGTAATCCTCTGGGGCAGGTCAGTGCTCAGTGTGTGCGCTACAGTCACATAAATCAGTGATGTAATCCTCTGGGGCAGGTCAGTGCTCAGTGTGTGTGCTACAGTCACATAAGTCAGTGATGTAATCCTCTGGGGCATGTCAGTGCTCAGTGTGTGTGTTATAGTCACATAAGTCAGTGATGTAATCCTCTGAGGCAGGTCAGTGCTCAGTGTGTATGCTACAGTCACATACGTCAGTGATGTAATCCCCTGAGGCAGGTCAGAGCTTAGTGTGTGTGTTATAGTCACATAAGTCAGTGATGTAATCCTTTGAGACAGGTCAGTGCTCAGTGTGTGTGTGTTGTTATAGTCACATAAGTCAGTGATGTAATCCTCTGGGGCAGGTCAGAGCTTAGTGTGTGTGTTATAGTCACATAAGTCAGTGATGTAATCCTTTGAGACAGGTCAGTGCTCAGTGTGTGTGTGTTGTTATAGTCACATAAGTCAGTGATGTAATCCTCTGGGGCAGGTCAGAGCTCAGTGTGTGTGTTGTTATAGTCACATAAGTCAGTGATGTAATCCTCTGGGGCAGGTCAGTGCTCAGTGTGTATGTTATAGTCCCATAAGTCAGTGATGTAATCCTCTGGGGCAGTTCTCAGTGTGTGTGTTATAGTCACATAAGTCAGTAATGTAATCTTCTGGGGCAGGTCAGTGCACAGTGTGTGTGTTATATTCACATAAGTCAGTGATGTAATCCTCTGGGGCAGGTCAGAGCATAGTGTGTGTGTTGTTATAGTCACATAAATCAGAGATGTAATCCTCTGGGGCAGGTCAGAGCTTAGTGTGTGTGTTATAGTCACGTAAAACAGGGATGTAATCCTCTGGAGCAGGTCAGAGCTTAGTGTGTGTGTTATAGTCACATAAGTCAGTGATGTAATCCTCTCGGGCAGGTTAGTGCTCAGTGTGTATGTTATAGTCACATAAGTCAGTGATGTAATCCTCTGGGGCAGTTCTCAGTGTGTGTGTTATATTCACATAAGTCAGTTTATTTAAAGGGACACTCAATCAAAATTAAATTTTAATTATTCAGAGCATGCCATTTTAAACAACTTTCCAATTTACTTCCATTAACAAAATGTGCACAGTCTTTATATATTTAAACTTTGAGTCACCAGCTCCTACTGAGCATGTGCAAGAATAAGTGTGTATGCATTTGTGAATGGCTGATCACTGTCACATGGTACGTGTATGCATTTGTGATTGGCTGATGGCTGTCACATGGTACAGGGGGAGTGGAAAAAGACATAACTTTTAAAATTGTCAGAAAAAAATCTACTACTCATTTGAAGTTCAGACTAAGTGCTATTGCATTGTCTTGTTATCTTACATTTGTTGATTATGCAAATGTACTGTGTTGACTGGTCCTTTAATGAATAAGTGCAATTGGTACATAATGTAAAGAATTAATATTTAAGTTTATGGAAATGCTAACTTGTGTATTAAAGGGATATGAAGCCCACACCTTTTTTCATGATTTAGATAAAATATACAGTTTAATACCACTTTCCAATTTATTTCTTTTATCTAATTTTTCATTCTCTTTGTATTCTTTGTTGAAAAGTATTCATAGGCTGACTCAGAAGCTGCTGATTGGTGGCTGCACATAAATGCCTCCTGCTATTGACTTTCAGCTAGCTCCCAGTAGGGCATTACTGCTCCTTCAACAGGAAGGATACCAAGAGAATAAAGCAAAATAGACCAAAGAAGTACATTGGAAAGTTGTATAAAATTGTATGATATATCTGAATCATAAAAGAAACATTTTCGGTTTCATTTCCCTTTTTAATGTTAAGCTAGTTTCCTTATTTTTTTTAGTAAGTGATGCAGCAATATAGGTAGTTTTTTAATTTTGTATGTAATGACTGATTTAAGTGTATTTTAAAGTGGTGCTGCATTTGTGTATGTGTGCATTTGTAAGTATGTGTGTGTATATGTATGTATGTGTGTGTATATGTGTGTGTGTGTGTGTGTATATATATATATATGTGTGTGTTGTATGTATGTAAATGTGTGTATGCATTTGTAAGTATGTATGTGTGTGTGTGTATATATGTGTGTGTGTGTTGTATGTAAGTAAATGTGTGTATGCATTTGTAAGTATGTATGTGTGTGTGTGTATATATGTGTGTGTGTATATATGTGTGTGTGTTGTATGTATGTATATGTGTGTATATTTGTGTGTGTGTGTATATATGTGTGTGTTGTATGTATGTATATGTGTGTGTATATATGTGTGTGTGTTGTATGTATGTATATGTGTGTATGCATTTGTAAGTATGTATGTGTGTGTGTATATGTATGTGTGTGTGTATATATATGTGTGTGTGTGTTGTATGTATGTAAATGTGTGTATGGATTTGTAAGTATGCATGTGTGTGTGTGTGTATATATGTGTGTGTATATATGTGTGTGTGTTGTATGTAAGTAAATGTGTGTATGCATTTGTAAGTATGTATGTGTGTGTATATATGTGTGTATATTTGTGTGTGTGTTGTATGTATATGTGTGTGTGTGTTGTATGTATGTATGTGTGTGTGTATATATGTGTGTGTGTTGTATGTTTGTATGTATATGTGTGTATGCATTTGTAAGTAAATATATGTGCATGCATTTGTAAGTAAATATATGTGCTTTTGTTGATCAGGTAAGAGAATCGCATCTTCCTAATCCAGGATAGAAAAACAAAAATCCCCACGACAGAACTCCATTTCAAACAGGCACATGGCATAATTGAAATAAAAATATGCCTTGTGCCTGTTTCATTTGTTAATGTAATGTTATAGTAAACCATGCCCCTGCATTGCTTGTTAAAATAGTATTAGTTAACTACTGCCAGGGCCGCCATCAGGGGGTGACAGGGTTGACTCCTGTCAGGGGCCCAATGGGCTAGGGGGGGCCCATGAAGCAGAGTGCTAATTGGGCATGGGAAATGTTATTACAAGGAGTAAAGTATTAGCATTTGAGAGGACTTCTGAGTGTGCACTTAACCACTATGCACAGTGTGAGACAGACTTGGCACTTTGTTTGTACAGTGTGTGCCTGAGTCAGACGGCAGATCACTTTCATTTGCAGAGGACGTAGGAATTACTTAGCAAATATTTTTTATTTCTTTGTGCAATTTAAGATTGTAACTTCAGTGTGGTAGTAGGGGTCCATAAAAACACATTTTTTAGCAGCAGTGTATTTATCATTATTTGACAATGCTGTAGAAATCCTATATTTAAAACAATGCAGAAATGTTTCCTCTTCAATACACAAATGATATATATTACATTCCAGTTTACTGCCCCTTTATGCAAGGACTTTCCAGATACAAGGAGGCATTTTATCTAAGAATTTTACATCTGTATAACATGTTATACTCTCAGACTAAGATTGCTCAGTGTTGGAAATGAGACAGGTTAACTTAAAACTGTTCAGTTTACTCTACAGCTGACTTAATTTTGAAATGCATACCAACAAGCTTAAATCCTGCATTTAACCAGATCTAATGGCATGAGTACCACAGCTTATGGTTCCACCAAGACCATATAGAGTACAGCATTTTCAAAATCCACAAGTACAGCTGACAGATGGGAACATTTGTACACTATATTTGAAGTGGTGCTCTTGGTTGGGGAAAATGGGGAAAATATAAAACAAACATATGTCAACCTTTTAAAAGTACTTTTCTTCATCTAGCCATATACCCAGATCATTAATGTAAAATTTTGAATTCACAGAATTATTTTTGTTTGCACATTTACAAATATGATTCTTTAAAAAGTGATCTCTTAATTTCTGCATTTTTTTTTATCATGCATGTCACACACTGTTTATTTAGGGGATGCAAGGTGCATAAATGTTTCCTCCTGTGAGTGTTTCTGTGGGTGTCTGTGTTTATGTCTTTGTGCTTTGGTTTGTGTCTCTATGAGTGTGTATGTATTTTTTTTCTGTTGGTATCTCTGTGAGGGTGGGTGTGTATGTCTTTGTGCATTTTCTGTGGATGTCTGTGAGGGTGTGTGCATATGTCTTTGAGCTTTTTCTATGGGTGTCTCTGTGAGGGTGGGCATGTGTTTGTCTTTGTGTATTTTCTCTGGATGCCTCTGTGAGGGTGGGTGTGTATGTCTGTGTTTTCTGTGGATGTCTCTGTGAGGGTGTGTATTTTCTGTGGGTGTCTCTGTGAGGGTGTGTGTATGTCTCTGTGTGTTTTCTGTGGATGTCTCTCTGTGTGTGTGTATGTCTTTGTGTGTTTTCTGAGGCTGTCTCTGTTGGTGTTTCCTTGGGTGTATGTGCAAGTTTGAGTTTGTGTGTGTGTGTGTGTGTATGTCCATTGTCTGTTCCTTTTTAGGACATTTTGACCTTACTACTGATTATTCACATCTTTCTACAGACTTTGAGACTAATGAGACCTTTCCGGAAGTCACCAATCTACCATTTAACCTTTAAATTATTGTTTAGGCAGTTCAGGGCCCTTCCTTTCAGCCACTGCATGCTGTTGTCATCATTTAGTTGGTATCTTCCTTTACAAAAAGATAATCAGAACTCCATATTTTGTTTTCTAAATCTCCTTTTATTACAAAACTGTAGTTTACCTCATTACTTGTCAGGTCAATGTAAACAAGTGCTAAGTGTCTGTTTGGGTGTCTGTGTCTGAGTTTCTTTGCGTGTTTGCTAGAGTGTCTATATGTGAATCCTTATGTGTGAGTGTGTGTGTGTGTGTGTGTGTTTCAGTGTATGTTACTACCTTTACAACATTTCCAAGTTTAAATAGACACTTAAGAATAAAGTGCATATACGTTTTAGTCACTTGGTCAAAAATTGCACATGTCAAAGGAGGGGGGGGGCCTGATCAATGGTTAAGTCAGGGGCCCCAAAATTTCTAGTGGCGGCCCTGACTACTGCAGGAACAAATGATGCAGAGAGGTGGCTTAGAGAGATATGTCATTTGGCATTAACACACATCGATTTGCTGTCACAACCTTTTGCGACTCTTCTCATATGTATACAAAAGTAGTGTGTTTTAAAGGGACATAATACTCATATGCTAAATCACTTGAAACTGTATAACTGTAAAAAGCTGACAGGAAAATATCACCTGAGCATCTCTATGTAAAAAAGGAAGATATTTTACCTCACAATCTCCTCAGCTCACCAGAGTAAGTTCTGTGTAAAAAGTTATACTCAGCTGCTCCCAGCTGCAGGTAAAAAAAATAAAAAAAAATGAAGAAATGAACAGCAGCCAATCAGCATCAGCAGTGCTGAGGTCATGAACTCTTTTACTGTGATCTCATGAGATTTCACTTAACTCTCATGAGATTTCATTGTAAGCTTCCTTTAACCTGAATAGGGAAATAATATGAGAGTGCACGAGGCTCATCCCCTAAGCTGTCCCAGGACAGACATACTAATATGCTGCTTAGAAATCCTTTACAATGGGAGGTGGCTACTGAGGAACTTTTGAGGTAAAATATCTTTCTTTTTTACATAGAGATGTTCAGGTGATATTTTCTAGTCAGCTTTTTACAGCTATGCTACATCACTTTCAAGTGTTTAAACATTTGGGTATTATGGCCCTTTAATATTGATGAACATTCATGAAGATTTTTTTTAATGAAATAATAATTTGCTAGAGAAATCCCCTTATGCAGCCAAGGGGTTAAATCATTGTAAAATACAAACAGCATTTCTTTAATAAAGTGATGAGAGTCCTCAAGCCATTACTCCTGGCAAATACTTCTCCTGACCACTAGAGGAGGCAAAGATTCCAGGTGCTCCTAAAACCCCTCACACCTATAAGCCAGTAGCTACCTCCTGAGCTTTTATCAGATTTGCAAGGCAGTTACTTGGTCTTTTCTAGATTCTACCATTTTGAAGTTTTTGCTTCCTCTGAAGTAGATTTTGGTTTTAAAGTCCTTCAGGCAGCTAGTCATTACTCAGCAAAAAAAAAATAAACATTGAATAATCCTTTTGTCCCGCCCTCATTACTTGTGGACCCCACAGCTTGAGTATTACTTTTCAAGGAGTTATGGCTCATGGATTGGCACCACCTTCATGAAAAAAAGTATAATTTATGCTTATCTGATAAATTAAAGTGAACGTAAATCTTGAAATATGCAAAGAACACTATGGATTATACTACTACATACAGTATAGTCGCTAACTTTGTTTTTTCTCAAAATGTTCATAATTTTAAAAATGTTATATTTTATAATGCCTACCTTTTGATCGCGTAATCCGCCCCTTTGCTGTCTTCCATTTTTTATTACTCTTACACGTAAGAGCGGTCCCATCCGCTCTATACATCTTTATCTGTGCTCGCTCTCGTGACGCTAATTTTCTGCACATGCGCAATATAAGATCTTTCTTTGAAGGCATTGACGTCACTATGAGCATTTCCTTTAGAAGTTGAAATGCGCATGAGGCTGTCGTAAACGCGCATCGGATAATGGATGAACTTCAAGAATAGCCGCATGCGCATAGCAAAATGTGGTCGTAAAAATAACAGTGTTAGACGCCCATGGGGGACCAATGAGATTAATACATAGCTTGTTCGTCACCAACATGACATTTTTTTTTTTTATTTTTTTTTTATTTTTTTTTTCAAATCAATTTTTATTAAGAATCCATAATACAGTAAGATCAGCACAATATACATACAAAATTATACAATAACAGTCATTTGGTCAGTGCTGCGGGGGGATACAGGGTCACCCCGTGTTTGAAGGTTTCAACAGTAGAAATCATGTATCTTGGATTCTCATTTTAACCTTTTTTCTTCTTCTTAACACAAAAAAAAGAAAAATATAAAAAATAAAAATAAAAATAAACAATATAATTCTAGTAATTTCAACCGCCGTTGTGCCTTAGTGCCTATCTCAATACATAAACAGCTCTATTTAAAAAGAAAACTAAGATAGAAGGATAATCATGAACTGTACTCCTAAGAAGGTCCTCCCTGTGTAAGTGGCAAATCCTATATCTCTAATCGTTGTCAAGTGGCATATATTGAAACTTTATGCTATTAATATGGTTTTCCCAAGTCGCTTGCAATTCAATGAATTGCTCTCGTTTATCATGCAGATAAGAACTATACTCTTCTAGTTCAATCAAGTCCGTGACCTTGCTACGCCACAGGTGTATGGAGGGAATTTCTGGTGATCTCCAGTTTTGTGCTATCAGAACTTTCAAACTGTTTGTCATAATTTTTAGAAGTGGTTTATAGTGGGGTTGGGGCAGTTTGACTGGTTTGTTTAATAGCCAAATTAGTGGATCAAGTGGGAGAACAGTGTGAAAAATGGATTCTATCTCACTGATTATAGATCGCCATAGCATGTTCATCTGGGAGCACCACCACCACATGTGACTCATACCACTACCTACATGGCCACAACGCCAGCATCTGTTGGATGATTGTGGATAAAGTTTGTGGATCCTTTTGGGAGTCAAATACCAACCATGTAATATTTTATAGTTTAGCTCCTTAATGGATGCTGATGTGGAAGCAGATTTGGTGTTATGGAAGATGTTTGTCGCCGTCTGTGGGGTAATGACTATCCCAAGCTCCCTCTCCCACATCTCAATGGAACGTGGAAGGTTGCCCGGTGGCAACTGGGTGAGGATATTGTAAATATGTGAAAGGCTATGTTTAACTGGCGGTGAGGCAGTGTATATTTTCTCAATGTTGGTTAATGACCGAGTCATGTTTATGGATTGTTGATGTGTCATGATATAGTGATGTGTCCGTCTGTATGTATACCAATTTCTCCAACATAGGTGTGTCCGGTCCACGGCGTCATCCTTACTTGTGGGATATTCTCTTCCCCAACAGGAAATGGCAAAGAGCCCAGCAAAGCTGGTCACATGATCCCTCCTAGGCTCCGCCTACCCCAGTCATTCTCTTTGCCGTTGTACAGGCAACATCTCCACGGAGATGGCTTAGAGTTTTTTAGTGTTTAACTGTAGTTTTTATTATTCAATCAAGAGTTTGTTATTTTGAAATAGTGCTGGTATGTACTATTTACTCAGAAACAGAAAAGAGATGAAGATTTCTGTTTGTATGAGGAAAATGATTTTAGCAACCGTAACTAAAATCCATGGCTGTTCCACACAGGACTGTTGAGAGCAATTAACTTCAGTTGGGGGAACAGTGTGCAGTCTCTTGCTGCTTGAGGTATGACACATTCTAACAAGACGATGTAATGCTGGAAGCTGTCATTTTCCCTATGGGATCCGGTAAGCCATGTTTATTACGATTGTAAATAAGGGCTTCACAAGGGCTTATTAAGACTGTAGACTTTTCTGGGCTAAATCGATTCGTTATTAACACATATTTAGCCTTGAGGAATCATTTTATCTGGGTATTTTGATATAATATCGGCAGGCACTGTATTAGACACCTTATTTCTTAGGGACTTTCCCAAAGCATAAACAGAGCCTCATTTTCGCGCCGGTGTGGCGCACTTGTTTTTGAGAGGCATGGCATGCAGTCGCATGTGAGAGGAGCTCTGATACTTAGAAAAGACTTTCTGAAGGCGTCATTTGGTATCGTATTCCCCTTTGGGTTTGGTTGGGTCTCAGCAAAGCAGATACCAGGGACTGTAAAGGGGTTAAAGTTTTAAAACGGCTCCGGTTCCGTTATTTTAAGGGTTAAAGCTTCCAAATTTGGTGTGCAATACTTTTAAGGCTTTAAGACACTGTGGTGAAAATTTGGTGAATTTTGAACAATTCCTTCATGTTTTTTCGCAATTGCAGTAATAAAGTGTGTTCAGTTTAAAATTTAAAGTGACAGTAACGGTTTTATTTTAAAACGTTTTTTGTACTTTATTATCAAGTTTATGCCTGTTTAACATGTCTGAACTACCAGATAGACTGTGTTCTGAATGTGGGGAAGCCAGAATTCCTATTCATTTAAATAAATGTGATTTATGTGATAATGACAATGATGCCCAAGATGATTCCTCAAGTGAGGGGAGTAAGCATGGTACTGCATCATTCCCTCCTTCGTCTACACGAGTCTTGCCCACTCAGGAGGCCCCTAGTACATCTAGCGCGCCAATTCTCCTTACTATGCAACAATTAACGGCTGTAATGGATAATTCTGTCAAAAACATTTTAGCCAAAATGAACCCTTGTCAGCGTAAGCGTGGCTGCTCTGTTTTAGTTACTGAAGAGCATGACGACGCTGATATTAATATCTCTGAAGGGCCCCTAACCCAATCTGAGGGGGCCAGGGAGGTTTTGTCTGAGGGAGAAATTACTGATTCAGGGAACATTTCTCAACAGGCTGAACCTGATGTGATTGCATTTAAATTTAAGTTGGAACATCTCCGCATTTTGCTTAAGGAGGTATTATCCACTCTGGATGATTGTGAAAAGTTGGTCATCCCAGAGAAACTATGTAAAATGGACAAGTTCCTAGAGGTGCCGGGGCTCCCAGAAGCTTTTCCTATACCCAAACGGGTGGCGGACATTGTTAATAAAGAATGGGAAAGGCCCGGTATTCCTTTCGTCCCTCCCCCCATATTTAAAAAATTGTTTCCTATGGTCGACCCCAGAAAGGACTTATGGCAGACAGTCCCCAAGGTCGAGGGAGCGGTTTCTACTTTAAACAAACGCACCACTATACCCATAGAGGATAGTTGTGCTTTCAAAGATCCTATGGATAAAAAATTAGAAGGTTTGCTTAAAAAGATGTTTGTTCAGCAGGCTACCTTCTACAACCAATTTCATGCATTGTCCCTGTCACTACAGCCGCATGTTTCTGGTTTGATGAACTGATAAAGGCGCTCGATAGTGATTCTCCTCCTTATGAGGAGATTATGGACAGGATCAATGCTCTCAAATTGGCTAATTCTTTCACCCTAGACGCCACTTTGCAATTGGCTAGGTTAGCGGCTAAGAATTCTGGGTTTGCTATTGTGGCGCGCAGAGCGCTTTGGTTGAAATCTTGGTCGGCTGATGCGTCTTCCAAGAACAAGCTACTAAACATTCCTTTCAAGGGGAAAACGCTGTTTGGCCCTGACTTGAAAGAGATTATCTCTGATATCACTGGGGGTAAGGGCCACGCCCTTCCTCAGGATCGGCCTTTCAAGGCAAAAAATAGACCTAATTTTCGTCCCTTTCGTAAAAACGGACCAGCCCAAAGTGCTACGTCCTCTAAGCAAGAGGGTAATACTTCTCAAGCCAAGCCAGCTTGGAGACCAATGCAAGGCTGGAACAAGGGAAAGCAGGCCAAGAAACCTGCCACCGCTACCAAGACAGCATGAAATATTGGCCCCCGATCCGGGACCGGATCTGGTGGGGGGCAGGCTCTCTCTCTTCGCTCAGGCTTGGGCAAGAGATGTTCTGGATCCTTGGGCGCTAGAAATAGTCTCCCAGGGTTATCTTCTGGAATTCAAGGGACTTCCCCCAAGGGGGAGGTTCCACAGGTCTCAGTTGTCTTCAGACCACATAAAGAGACAGGCGTTCTTACATTGTGTAGAAGACCTGTTAAAAATGGGAGTGATTCATCCTGTTCCATTAAGGGAACAAGGGATGGGGTTCTACTCCAATCTGTTCATAGTTCCCAAAAAAGAGGGAACGTTCAGACCAATCTTAGATCGCAAGATCTTAAACAAGTTTCTCAAGGTTCCATCGTTCAAGATGGAAACCATTCGAACTATTCTTCCTTCCATCCAGGAAGGTCAATTCATGACCACGGTGGATTTAAAGGATGCGTATCTACATATTCCTATCCACAAGGAACATCATCGGTTCCTAAGGTTCGCATTCCTGGACAAACATTACCAGTTCGTGGCGCTTCCTTTCGGATTAGCCACTGCTCCAAGGATTTTCACAAAGGTACTAGGGTCCCTTCTAGCGGTGCTAAGACCAAGGGGCATTGCAGTAGTACCTTACCTGGACGACATTCTGATTCAAGCGTCGTCCCTTCCTCAAGCAAAGGCTCACACGGACATCGTCCTGGCCTTTCTCAGATCTCACGGCTGGAAAGTGAACGTGGAAAAGAGTTCTCTATCCCCGTCAACAAGGGTTCCCTTCTTGGGAACAATTATAGACTCCTTAGAAATGAGGATTTTTCTGACAGAGGCCAGAAAAACAAAACTTCTAGACTCTTGTCGGATACTTCATTCCGTTCCTCTTCCTTCCATAGCTCAGTGCATGGAAGTGATCGGGTTGATGGTAGCGGCAATGGACATAGTTCCTTTTGCGCGCATTCATCTAAGACCATTACAACTGTGCATGCTCAGTCAGTGGAATGGGGACTATACAGACTTGTCTCCGAAGATACAAGTAAATCAGAGGACCAGAGACTCACTCCGTTGGTGGCTGTCCTTGGACAACCTGTCACAAGGGATGACATTCCGCAGACCGGAGTGGGTCATTGTCACGACCGACGCCAGTCTGATGGGCTGGGGCGCGGTCTGGGGATCCCTGAAAGCTCAGGGTCTTTGGTCTCGGGAAGAATCTCTTCTACCGATAAATATTCTGGAACTGAGAGCGATATTCAATGCTCTCAAGGCTTGACCTCAGCTAGCGAGGACCAAGTTCATACGTTTTCAATCAGACAACATGACGACTGTTGCGTACATCAACCATCAGGGGGGAACAAGGAGTTCCCTAGCGATGGAAGAAGTGACCAAAATCATTCTATGGGCGGAGTCTCACTCCTGCCACCTGTCTGCTATCCACATCCCAGGAGTGGAAAATTGGGAAGCGGATTTTCTGAGTCGTCAGACATTGCATCCGGGGGAGTGGGAACTCCATCCGGAAATCTTTGCCCAAGTCACTCAGCTGTGGGGCATTCCAGACATGGATCTAATGGCCTCTCGTCAGAACTTCAAAGTTCCTTGCTACGGGTCCAGATCCAGGGATCCCAAGGCGGCTCTAGTGGATGCACTAGTAGCACCTTGGACCTTCAAACTAGCTTATGTGTTCCCGCCGTTTCCTCTCATCCCCAGGCTGGTAGCCAGGATCAATCAGGAGAGGGCGTCGGTGATCTTGATAGCTCCTGCGTGGCCACGCAGGACTTGGTATGCAGATCTGGTGAATATGTCATCGGCTCCACCTTGGAAGCTACCTTTGAGACGAGACCTTCTTGTTCAGGGTCCGTTCGAACATCCGAATCTGGTTTCACTCCAGCTGACTGCTTGGAGATTGAACGCTTGATTTTATCGAAGCGAGGATTCTCAGATTCTGTTATCGATACTCTTGTTCAGGCCAGAAAGCCTGTAACTAGAAAGATTTACCACAAGATTTGGAAAAAATATATCTGTTGGTGTGAATCTAAAGGATTCCCTTGGGACAAGGTTAAGATTCCTAGGATTCTATCCTTCCTTCAAGAAGGATTGGAAAAAGGATTATCTGCAAGTTCCCTGAAGGGACAGATTTCCGCCTTGTCGGTGTTACTTCACAAAAAGCTGGCAGCTGTGCCAGATGTTCAAGCCTTTGTTCAGGCTCTGGTTAGAATCAAGCCTGTTTACAAACCTTTGACTCCTCCTTGGAGTCTCAATTTAGTTCTTTCAGTTCTTCAGGGGGTTCCGTTTGAACCCTTGCATTCCGTTGATATTAAATTATTATCTTGGAAAGTTTTGTTTTTGGTGGCAATTTCTTCTGCTAGAAGAGTTTCAGAATTATCTGCTCTGCAGTGTTCTCCTCCTTATCTGGTGTTCCATGCAGATAAGGTGGTTTTGCGTACTAAACCTGGTTTTCTTCCGAAAGTTGTTTCTAACAAAAACATTAACCAGGAGATTATCGTACCTTCTCTGTGTCCGAAACCAGCTTCAAAGAAGGAACGTTTGTTGCACAATTTGGATGTTGTTCGCGCTCTAAAATTCTATTTAGATGCTACAAAGGATTTTAGACAAACATCTTCCTTGTTTGTTGTTTATTCCGGTAAAAGGAGAGGTCAAAAAGCAACTTCTACCTCTCTCTCTTTTTGGATTAAAAGCATCATCAGATTGGCTTACGAGACTGCCGGACGGCAGCCTCCCGAAAGAATCACAGCTCATTCCACTAGGGCTGTGGCTTCCACATGGGCCTTCAAGAACGAGGCTTCTGTTGATCAGATATGTAGGGCAGCGACTTGGTCTTCACTGCACACTTTTACCAAATTTTACAAGTTTGATACTTTTGCTTCTTCTGAGGCTATTTTTGGGAGAAAGGTTTTGCAAGCCGTGGTGCCTTCCATTTAGGTGACCTGATTTGCTCCCTCCCTTCATCCGTGTCCTAAAGCTTTGGTATTGGTTCCCACAAGTAAGGATGACGCCGTGGACCGGACACACCTATGTTGGAGAAAACAGAATTTATGTTTACCTGATAAATTACTTTCTCCAACGGTGTGTCCGGTCCACGGCCCGCCCTGGTTTTTTTAATCAGGTCTGATAATTTATTTTCTTTAACTACAGTCACCACGGTACCATATGGTTTCTCCTATGCAAATATTCCTCCTAACGTCGGTCGAATGACTGGGGTAGGCGGAGCCTAGGAGGGATCATGTGACCAGCTTTGCTGGGCTCTTTGCCATTTCCTGTTGGGGAAGAGAATATCCCACAAGTAAGGATGACGCCGTGGACCGGACACACCGTTGGAGAAAGTAATTTATCAGGTAAACATAAATTCTGTTTTTCAGCCCAGCCATAGCCAGCGTCTACTAATTGTTCTTGGGATCTTATTTGATCATCACTAGTGATGGACATAAGCAGAACTTCCTCGTCTTTGGTCTGTATTTCTGTGTTCCTGACTAAGGATAATAGAGAGAACTCGTTATTATGAATGATTGATGTCAATGGGCCTGGACAGGAGGACAAATATGGGTTAGTCTTGTTAGTAGAATCCCAAATTCTTAGTGTTTCTTGTGTAATTGGGTTACTAATTTGTTTACAGATTAGGTGGAACATAGGGTTCCAGCAGATAGAAGGAAGGTTATGGCCCACATTTAGGCTCTCTTCTAGAGAGATCCATCTCTTGTGGCCCCTGTGAATCCTCCAGTCCAAAATTCTTTGGAGAAATATGGACCTTCGGTAGGAGTCGATATCCAGAACTCCCAATCCACCTTGAGTTATTGGACGTGACATTATGTTTTTGTTTATCCTAGGGGGAGGTCTGTTCCAAATGAATGAGCTAAACAGCTGTTGCATCTGTGTAATGTATGTACTAGGTATTTGGATAGGAAATGTCTGCATGATGTATAACAATCGTGGGAAAATGTTCATTTTAATTGTATTAATCCTCCCTAGCCAGGACAAAGGTTTCCTGGTCCAAGAAGAAAGGTCTCGCATTAGGGCGTTTTTAATGGTGACATAGTTTAATTTGTATAGCATATCAAGATTATCTGCCAAATGAATCCCTAGGTATTTCAGGGAATCTTTCTTCCATTTGAACGGACATATTTTTGTAATTGCATCTTCCATTTGGGGGTTTATGGCTACACCTAGCATTTCAGATTTACTCTGATTAATTTTGAAATTAGAGAGGTCGTGAAATATCGCTAGTTCCTCCAACAAGTGGGGTATAGACTTCCCTGGCTCTGTTAGGGAAAAAAGGATATCATCTGCGAAGAGTGACATCTTGAATTCATCTCCGTTTATTCTTAGACCCTGGACATTTTTATTTAATCTGATTTTAGTCGCTAGTGTTTCAATGAGGCAGGTAAAAAGCAAGGGAGACAAGGGGCATCCCTGCCTTGTACCGTTTGTGATTTGGAGTGGGGGCGACAGAATTCCATTAAGAGCAATTTTGGCGCTAGGTTTGTTATATAACGCAAATATTCTATGTATTGTTTTTTCACTGAGGCCAAAGTTCTGTAATGTTGCCTGTAGAAAAGGCCATCCGACTCTGTCGAAGGCCTTTTCAGCGTCAGTGGAAATCCAAATTGAGGGGGTTTGGGTCGTTTTAGCATGCCATAGCAGGTGTAGGTTTCGTACCGTATTGTCTCTCGCCTCACGGTAAGGTACGAAGCCCACTTGATCTTGGTGTATAAGTTCAGGTAAAATTAAATTTAGTCTATTGGCTATGAGTTTGGCGTAAATCTTAATATCGGAATTCAAAAGAGATATCGGTCTATAGTTTGGGATTGATGTACTAGATTTGTTTGGTTTCGGAATCAGCGATATGGTGGCCTGTAGTGCCGAGGGGGGAAAGGGTTTATCATGGTCTATACTATGGAAATATGCCAAGAGATGTGGTATCAAAAGGTCTTTAAAAGTTATATAGTAAGCATTACTAAACCCATCTGGCCCCGGGGATTTCCCAGCTTTCAGTGACTTAATCGCTAGCTTGATCTCTTCTGCTGAAAAGGGTGTGTCTAATTTGGAACTCTGTTCTTCACTAATTTTGGGTAGGTTTAATTGTTGTAAGTAGTCCTGAATGGCTACACTCGTCGGTGGAGGTATGTCAGTAGATAGATTGTATAGAGAATTGTAGTAGTTCCTAAAGCTATCCGCTATGTCTTCAGATGTATGTCGATCTTTCCCCCTGCCGTCTCTAATGTGTAAAATGTACCTGTTAAGTGTTTTCTTCCGGAGCTGTCTAGCCAGAAGTTTACCCTGTTTGTTAGCCCCCTCATAGTATGTTTTTTTGAGGAAAAGCGCTTTGCGTTTGGCCTCCTTCCCGAGATAGCAGTTGAGTTGCAAACGCTTATGTTCTAGGCTTTCAAGTAGGGAGTGGTCTTTAGGGAACTTTTTGTGTATGTCTTGAAGCTTAGTTAAGTCTGTGAGTAGGGAAGCCAAGTAATGTTGCTGCTGTTTCAGTTTGGATGCTTTCAGAGCAATCAATTCGCCCCTGAGTACACATTTATGGGCATTCCAAACATGTTGCTGGCAAATATCAGGTGTGCTGTTTGTTTTAAAGTAGTCTTCAATAGACTTTGTTAGTTGGATGTGTATCAGTGGGTCTTTTAAGAGGGATTCATCCAGTCTCCATGTTCTTGAGTAGGGGGCATGGGTAGGGAAATCAAAGGTGCAGCTTATCATGGCGTGGTCTGACCACGTTATGGGATAAATGATTGAGTTTCGGGCATGCGCTAGACTAGTGACATCTGTCAGCAAATAATCTATTCTGGAATAGCTTTGATGTGGGTGGGAGTAAAAAGTGTAATCTTTTGTAGTTGGGTGGTGGAGTCTCCAAATGTCATGAACAGCTAGGGAAGTTAGTTTGGATTTAATTAATTTCAGAGTCCTGCTGGGAACCGACGACTTTCCAGTGGAGCAATCCATAGCAGGATCTAGGGCAACATTAAAATCACCGCCCATGATCAGGGCACCCCCGGGACACTCCAGGAGCCTATTACAAAGCTGATGGAAGAAACCGGGGTCACCCACGCCAGGGGCATAGACATTAGCTAAAGTTATATGTTTATGATTCCACATCCCTGAAATTATCAAATATCTCCCCATTTTATCTTTATTGACCGATGTCACATGGAATGGGACGTTTTTACCTATCATTATGCAAACTCCATTACGTTTAGAACAATTAGAAGAAAAGTAAGCAGTGCCAAATTTCTTAAAGGAGGCACGGGGTTCCCTTCCTATTCTGAAATGGGTCTCTTGTAGCATTACAATATCACAACAGAGCCGTTTATAATCTTTAAAGGCAACGGATCTTTTTTGTGGGATGTTAAACCCTTTGACGTTGTGAGAAAGTATTTTAAAATTAGACCTATCTTTCATCATTAACGTAATATGGTAAAAATGAAATTACAGATGTCATGTACAGTTCAGTTATGTAGGTCATAGCAGTTATGAGCAGTAACAACAAATAAAAGGCATGAGGCAGTACACATACGGCAGGTAGGATCATATCAACAAAAAATAAACAAAAATTATAAACAAAACTAACAGAAAGTGTATTTCTAAAACTATACACCTTGACTGGGGAGTACCTGTAGTTGCATAGTGCTCTTGATGATTATACATATGTTATTTAGAGGTTTCTGGTAGAGACCTGTAGAAGGAGGGGTAAAGCGGGGGAGGGGGGGAAGGGGGGGAAGGGGAATGGGATGAGGAGGGGGGTGGGTATGGATAGGACTGGGGTTTATCAGACATATGAAACTCAAACAGTGCCTCTCTATCATATATCTAGTGTTTCAAATTAGCATCAACTGTTATCAATTTTACATACTTTGCGAAAATTAAACCTAAAGATGTCCAGTGTCTGTGACACTGGCTCAGCCAGTCCAAACAACAATAGTGAATCAACAGTATCAGCTGCTATTCATCAGCTTTCTATTTCTTACCCAGTACCCACGATCTGGAACAGTCCAAGAAAAATAAGGTTAAGGGTGTCATCTCAGCATGAATGAAGTGTCACAGTGACTGAGGGACTATATCTAGACCCAGATGGGCAAATAAGGTGTGTATTAGGGATCCTGCGGGCGTGGAGGGCCCGAGGAAGGAGCGTCTGTTTTCCTTCTTTTGGGGTGAACTCTATTCCATTGAAGCCGTTGCTCCCTGGGGGGGTCTTGCATGTTATCTGGGTGTCTTGCTGGTGTCTCTAAGATGTTGTCAGCTGGGGGTTCAATGGTGATGTTCAATTTCTTTGTCACGGTATCCAGGTCTTGGAAAGTCTTGTATATGATCTGTGAGCCGTTATGATTGATAATCAGGCTGAAGGGGTAGCCCCAACGATATCTGATGTCATGTTCTTGTAGGGCTTTAGTGAGGAATCTAACCTCCTTTCTCCTCTGTATGGTCTGTGGGCAAAGGTCTTGGAATATTTGTAGGGTATGATCCTTAAATGATATGGATCTTCTTGTTCTCGCCACTTGCCAAATTTCTTCTTTAGTTGTGAATCTTAGGAACCTCATAATCACATCTCTGGGTGGGGCTGGAGGTTTGGAGGGTGGTCTGAGTGCTCGATGGATCCTTTCAATGTCGTCTTGCTGCAGGGGGGTTGATCTGGGGCGTAGGGATTGGAACAGCTCTCTGACATATGATTTCAACTGCTCTTGGGATACCTCTTCAGGGATTCCCCTGATCCTAAGGTTGTTCCTTCTCCCTCGGTTGTCTAGATCTTCTAGTTTTTCTTGCAGAGACTCCACAATTCAGTCTTGTATGGATAGCTGTTGTGAATTTGTGCTAACTATAGAGTTAAGCGTCTCCTGCCCCTCCTCTATGTAGTCAATTCTGGAGCTCATGTCGTTTAAGTCCTTCTTTAGCTCCCTCATCTCCCCTTTGATAAAGGATTTTAGCGATTCAAAGTCTGATTTGGAGGGGAGATCCGCTATTTGTGACGGCAAGGCCAATAGGGATTTGTATTGTGAGGTTGAATATTCTATTTGCGTCTCAAGATGAGACTGCTCTTGTGATTGGGAAGTCTCTGTAGAATTAGGATCTGAGGGGTGGAAAAAAGTGGTCACAGATGGTGTGGACGTTGGTAATTTGGCGGCCTTATCTGGTTTAGGGCCTTTACGTTGTGACATTTTGTAAGCCTCCTGAGGTTGCAGGGTAGAGCCTCTTAGAATCTTTTCTCTCTCTAGCAGCACTATTGCGTAGGTATTAAGTGGGAGGATCTTGTTCAGTGTAGCAAGATAATCAGCCTTTTTATGTATTAAAGTTTTAAGTAGCTTTATATTGTGCCACGTATTACCCTCTGTGCTTCAGGCCTCCTCAAAGTATAGATCTAAACTGGCCTCTGTCTTGTATATGTTTTATAATGAATAATCCCCACTGTACTTTGGCTTGATTACCATAAGTGAGTTATCTATAAGTCCCAGCAATAATTCAGGGCTGCTGTGAGGCCTGTTATATGTTGTATGTAAGTCTCTCTAATTAAAGTCCATATAGGTCAGGTAACTGCCTTTATTTCTCCAACATAGGTGTGTCCGGTCCACGGCGTCATCCTTACTTGTGGGATATTCTCTTCCCCAACAGGAAATGGCAAAGAGCCCAGCAAAGCTGGTCACATGATCCCTCCTAGGCTCCGCCTACCCCAGTCATTCTCTTTGCCGTTGTACAGGCAACATCTCCACGGAGATGGCTTAGAGTTTTTTAGTGTTTAACTGTAGTTTTTATTATTCAATCAAGAGTTTGTTATTTTGAAATAGTGCTGGTATGTACTATTTACTCAGAAACAGAAAAGAGATGAAGATTTCTGTTTGTATGAGGAAAATGATTTTAGCAACCGTCACTAAAATCCATGGCTGTTCCACACAGGACTGTTGAGAGCAATTAACTTCAGTTGGGGGAACAGTGTGCAGTCTCTTGCTGCTTGAGGTATGACACTGCCTTTATTTCTCCAACATAGGTGTGTCCGGTCCACGGCGTCATCCTTACTTGTGGGATATTCTCTTCCCCAACAGGAAATGGCAAAGAGCCCAGCAAAGCTGGTCACATGATCCCTCCTAGGCTCCGCCTACCCCAGTCATTCTCTTTGCCGTTGTACAGGCAACATCTCCACGGAGATGGCTTAGAGTTTTTTAGTGTTTAACTGTAGTTTTTATTATTCAATCAAGAGTTTGTTATTTTGAAATAGTGCTGGTATGTACTATTTACTCAGAAACAGAAAAGAGATGAAGATTTCTGTTTGTATGAGGAAAATGATTTTAGCAACCGTCACTAAAATCCATGGCTGTTCCACACAGGACTGTTGAGAGCAATTAACTTCAGTTGGGGGAACAGTGTGCAGTCTCTTGCTGCTTGAGGTATGACACATTCTAACAAGACGATGTAATGCTGGAAGCTGTCATTTTCCCTATGGGATCCGGTAAGCCATGTTTATTACGATCGTAAATAAGGGCTTCACAAGGGCTTATTAAAACTGTAGACTTTTTCTGGGCTAAATCGATTCATTATTAACACATATTTAGCCTTGAGGAATCATTTTATCTGGGTATTTTGATATAATAATATCGGCAGGCACTGTTTTAGACACCTTATTCTTTAGGGGCTTTCCCAAAGCATAAGCAGAGCCTCATTTTCGCGCCGGTGTGGCGCACTTGTTTTTGAGAGGCATGGCATGCAGTCGCATGTGAGAGGAGCTCTGATACTTAGAAAAGACTTTCTGAAGGCGTCATTTGGTATCGTATTCCCCTTTGGGCTTGGTTGGGTCTCAGCAAAGCTGATACCAGGGACTGTAAAGGGGTTAAAGTTCAAAACGGCTCCGGTTCCGTTATTTTAAGGGTTAAAGCTTCCAAATTTGGTGTGCAATACTTTTAAGGCTTTAAGACACTGTGGTGAAAATTTGGTGAATTTTGAACAATTCCTTCATGTTTTTTCGCAATTGCAGTAATAAAGTGTGTTCAGTTTAAAATTTAAAGTGACAGTAACGGTTTTATTTTAAAACGTTTTTTGTACTTTGTTATCAAGTGTATGCCTGTTTAACATGTCTGAACTACCAGATAGACTGTGTTCTGAATGTGGGGAAGCCAGAATTCCTATTCATTTAAATAAATGTGATTTATGTGATAATGATAATGATGCCCAAGATGATTCCTCAAGTGAGGGGAGTAAGCATGGTACTGCATCATTCCCTCCTTCGTCTACACGAGTCTTGCCCACTCAGGAGGCCCCTAGTACATCTAGCGCGCCAATACTCCTTACTATGCAACAATTAACGGCTGTAATGGATAATTCTGTCAAACACATTTTAGCCAAAATGAACACTTATCAGCGTAAGCGCGGCTGCTCTGTTTTAGATACTGAAGAGCATGACGACGCTGATAATAATATTTCTGAAGGGCCCCTAACCCAGTCTGATGGGGCCAGGGAGGTTTTGTCTGAGGTAGAAATTACTGATTCAGGGAACATTTCTCAACAGGCTGAACCTGATGTGATTGCATTTAAATTTAAGTTGGAACATCTCCGCATTCTGCTTAAGGAGGTACTATCCACTCTGGATGATTGTGACAAGTTGGTCATCCCAGAGAAACTTTGTAAAATGGTCAAGTTCCTAGAGGTGCCGGGGCTCCCAGAAGTTTTTCCTATACCCAAGCGGGTGGCGGACATTGTTAATAAAGAATGGGAAAGGCCCGGTATTCCTTTCGTCCCTCCCCCCATATTTAAAAAATTGTTTCCTATGGTCGACCCCAGAAAGGACTTATGGCAGACAGTCCCCAAGGTCGAGGGAGCGGTTTCCACTTTAAACAAACGCACCACTATACCCATAGAGGATAGTTGTGCTTTCAAAGATCCTATGGATAAAAAATTAGAAGGTTTGCTTAAAAAGATGTTTGTTCAGCAAGGTTACCTTCTACAACCAATTTCATGCATTGTCCCTGTCGCTACAGCCGCATGTTTCTGGTTCGATGATCTGATAAGAGCGGTCGATAGTGATTCTCCTCCTTTGGAGGAGATTATGGACAGAATCAATGCTCTCAAATTGGCTAATTCTTTCACCCTAGACGCCACTTTGCAATTGGCTAGGTTAGCGGCTAAGAATTCTGGGTTTGCTATTGTGGCGCGCAGAGCGCTTTGGTTGAAATCTTGGTCGGCTGATGCGTCTTCCAAGAACAAGCTACTTAACATTCCTTTCAAGGGGAAAACGCTGTTTGGCCCTGACTTGAAAGAGATTATCTCTGATATCACTGGGGGTAAGGGCCACGCCCTTCCTCAGGATCGGCCTTTCAAGGCAAAAAATAAACCTAATTTTCGTCCCTTTCGTAGAAACGGACCAGCCCAAGGTGCTACGTCCTCTAAGCAAGAGGGTAATACTTCTCAAGCCAAGCCAGCTTGGAGACCAATGCAAGGCTGGAACAAGGGAAAGCAGGCCAAGAAACCTGCCACTGCTACCAAGACAGCATGAAATGTTGGCCCCCGATCCGGGACCGGATCTGGTGGGGGGCAGACTCTCTCTCTTCGCTCAGGCTTGGGCAAGAGATGTTCTGGATCCTTGGGCGCTAGAAATAGTCTACCAAGGTTATCTTCTGGAATTCAAGGGACTTCCCCCAAGGGGGAGGTTCCACAGGTCTCAGTTGTCTTCAGACCACATAAAAAGACAGGCATTCTTACATTGTGTAGAAGACCTGTTAAAAATGGGAGTGATTCATCCTGTTCCATTAAGAGAACAAGGGATGGGGTTCTACTCCAATCTGTTCATAGTTCCCAAAAAAGAGGGAACGTTCAGACCAATCTTAGATCTCAAGATCTTAAACAAGTTTCTCAAGGTTCCATCGTTCAAGATGGAAACCATTCGAACTATTCTTCCTTCCATCCAGGAAGGTCAATTCATGACCACGGTGGATTTAAAGGATGCGTATCTACATATTCCTATCCACAAGGAACATCATCGGTTCCTAAGGTTCGCATTCCTGGACAAACATTACCAGTTCGTGGCGCTTCCTTTCGGATTAGCCACTGCTCCAAGGATTTTCACAAAGGTACTGGGGCCCCTTCTAGCTGTGCTAAGACCAAGGGGCATTGCTGTAGTACCTTACTTGGACGACATTCTGATTCAAGCGTCGTCCCTTCCTCAAGCAAAGGCTCACACGGACATTGTCCTGGCCTTTCTCAGATCTCACGGGTGGAAAGTGAACGTGGAAAAGAGTTCTCTATCCCCGTCAACAAGGGTTCCCTTCTTGGGAACAATAATAGACTCCTTAGAAATGAGGATTTTTCTGACAGAGGCCAGAAAAACAAAGCTTCTAGACTCTTGTCGGATACTTCATTCCGTTCCTCTTCCTTCCATAGCTCAGTGCATGGAAGTGATCGGGTTGATGGTAGCGGCAATGGACATAGTTCCTTTTGCGCGCATTCATCTAAGACCATTACAACTGTGCATGCTCAGTCAGTGGAATGGGGACTATACAGACTTGTCTCCGAAGATACAAGTAAATCAGAGGACCAGGGACTCACTCCGTTGGTGGCTGTCCCTGGACAACCTGTCACAAGGGATGACATTCCGCAGACCAGAGTGGGTCATTGTCACGACCGACGCCAGTCTGATGGGCTGGGGCGCGGTCTGGGGATCCCTGAAAGCTCAGGGTCTTTGGTCTCGGGAAGAATCTCTTCTACCGATAAATATTCTGGAACTGAGAGCGATATTCAATGCTCTCAAGGCTTGGCCTCAGCTAGCGAGGGCCAAGTTCATACGGTTTCAATCAGACAACATGACAACTGTTGCGTACATCAACCATCAGGGGGGAACAAGGAGTTCCCTAGCGATGGAAGAAGTGACCAAAATCATTCTATGGGCGGAGTCTCACTCCTGCCACCTGTCTGCTATCCACATCCCAGGAGTGGAAAATTGGGAAGCGGATTTTCTGAGTCGTCAGACATTGCATCCGGGGGAGTGGGAACTCCATCCGGAAATCTTTGCCCAAGTCACTCAGCTGTGGGGCATTCCAGACATGGATCTGATGGCCTCTCGTCAGAACTTCAAAGTTCCTTGCTACGGGTCCAGATCCAGGGATCCCAAGGCGGCTCTAGTGGATGCACTAGTAGCACCTTGGACCTTCAAACTAGCTTATGTGTTCCCGCCGTTTCCTCCCATCCCCAGGCTGGTAGCCAGGATCAATCAGGAGAGGGCGTCGGTGATCTTGATAGCTCCTGCGTGGCCACGCAGGACTTGGTATGCAGATCTGGTGAATATGTCATCGGCTCCACCTTGGAAGCTACCTTTGAGACGAGACCTTCTTGTTCAGGGTCCGTTCGAACATCCGAATCTGGTTTCACTCCAGCTGACTGCTTGGAG
This sequence comes from Bombina bombina, assembly GCF_027579735.1. NCBI lineage: Eukaryota > Metazoa > Chordata > Amphibia > Anura > Bombinatoridae > Bombina > Bombina bombina. The sequence goes on along the minus strand of NC_069506.1, from coordinate 274,031,836 downwards.
ATTGAACGCTTGATTTTATCGAAGCGAGGGTTCTCAGATTCTGTTATTGATACTCTTGTTCAGGCCAGAAAGCCTGTAACTAGAAAGATTTACCACAAAATTTGGAAAAAATATATCTGTTGGTGTGAATCTAAAGGATTCTCTTGGGACAAGGTTAAGATTCCTAGGATTCTATCCTTCCTTCAAGAAGGATTGGAAAAAGGATTATCTGCAAGTTCCCTGAAGGGACAGATTTCTGCCTTGTCGGTGTTACTTCACAAAAAACTGGCTGCTGTGCCAGATGTTCAAGCCTTTGTTCAGGCTCTGGTTAGAATTAAGCCTGTTTACAAACCTTTGACTCCTCCTTGGAGTCTCAATTTAGTTCTTTCAGTTCTTCAGGGGGTTCCGTTTGAACCCTTGCATTCCGTTGATATTAAGTTATTATCTTGGAAGGTTTTGTTTTTAGTTGCAATTTCTTCTGCTAGAAGAGTTTCAGAATTATCTGCTCTGCAGTGTTCTCCTCCTTATCTGGTGTTCCATGCAGATAAGGTGGTTTTACGTACTAAACCTGGTTTTCTTCCAAAAGTTGTTTCTAACAAAAACATTAACCAGGAGATTATCGTACCTTCTCTGTGTCCGAAACCAGTTTCAAAGAAGGAACGTTTGTTGCACAATTTGGATGTTGTTCGCGCTCTAAAATTCTATTTAGATGCTACAAAGGATTTTAGACAAACATCTTCCTTGTTTGTTGTTTATTCTGGTAAAAGGAGAGGTCAAAAAGCAACTTCTACCTCTCTCTCTTTTTGGATTAAAAGCATCATCAGATTGGCTTACGAGACTGCCGGACGGCAGCCTCCCGAAAGAATTACAGCTCATTCCACTAGGGCTGTGGCTTCCACATGGGCCTTCAAGAACGAGGCTTCTGTTGATCAGATATGTAGGGCAGCGACTTGGTCTTCACTGCACACTTTTACCAAATTTTACAAGTTTGATACTTTTGCTTCTTCTGAGGCTATTTTTGGGAGAAAGGTTTTGCAAGCCGTGGTGCCTTCCATTTAGGTGACCTGATTGCTCCCTCCCTTCATCCGTGTCCTAAAGCTTTGGTATTGGTTCCCACAAGTAAGGATGACGCCGTGGACCGGACACACCTATGTTGGAGAAAACAGAATTTATGTTTACCTGATAAATTACTTTCTCCAACGGTGTGTCCGGTCCACGGCCCGCCCTGGTTTTTTTAATCAGGTCTGATAATTTATTTTCTTTAACTACAGTCACCACGGTACCATATGGTTTCTCCTATGCAAATATTCCTCCTTAACGTCGGTCGAATGACTGGGGTAGGCGGAGCCTAGGAGGGATCATGTGACCAGCTTTGCTGGGCTCTTTGCCATTTCCTGTTGGGGAAGAGAATATCCCACAAGTAAGGATGACGCCGTGGACCGGACACACCGTTGGAGAAAGTAATTTATCAGGTAAACATAAATTCTGTTATTCTTACCCTCCGATTTTCATGAACAGGGTTATATGTGATCTCACCTCTGTGTTGCGGCAGGCTTTTCTCCATTAATTGCAGGTCCCACGTGTGCAGTACATATGCAGCGCAACCAAAGCGCTTCCAAGTCTCCCCTGCAATCCGCCACTCTAATCGTCCGGATCCACCGTAAGATCTCTCAAGTATATATGCGGGCTTTTTGTTGTGGTGGGTGCCCGGTTAGGCTCGGGTATAGGGAGCCGTCACTTAGATTATATCGCTGTCCAAGATGGCGACCGGGACTTTGTTAGGCGTATGGGTTCCTTCAATTTTAGGCAGGAAGGAAGTGGGTAATGCCGCAATGAGAGGGTTTACTCTGCTCCGGGTCTCCTCCAGGCTATTAAAGAAGTGTTATTAGGTAAGGTCAGGGTCTCTACCATATCTTCACTAGTTAGTTGAGCTGCAACTCTAACGGAGCTTCACACAAATGCGGCCATGTCCCAGCACGGCTTGGCTCCGCTGACATTTTTTTTTTAATGCGGTTGGAGGTTCGGTAAAGAAGTCTGGCGGCTTTCATGGTACTAAACAGCTTTATCAATTTTTTTTAACTAAATTATGAATCAAAGTCCTATTAATTTTAAAAGATTTATTTAAACATATATAGCTGTCTAATCAAGTTTACTTTCACTTTAATTTATTTTATGGTGGTGAAAGTCTGAGAGTCTGAGTCCTGCCCATTTGTTCATAGAATTTTGATTATATTTGAAGTTTTAAGTATGCACCTTTCTTTTTTCCTTTTTACTACAGACCAGTTTCCAGTAAGGTGGGAGGGGTTTTAAGGGTTTTGCCTCCTCCTAGTGGTCAGGAGAGGTATTTCCCAGGAGTAATGACTTGTGGATTCTCACCACCATGAAATAAATAATGTATGCTTACCTGATAAATTCATATATTTTCTTGTAAAAGGCCAGCCCTATCACCTTTACAAGTGATAAAGAAACAGCGGCAGTTAGGGTAAACTGACCTTCAGAGTAGCAGAATGCACTGCAGATCTTTCTGGAGCAGGAAGGAAAGGACTAACTAATGCCACTGCCGGCTGCTTGCTGAAGTTTGTTCAAAGCACAGCCAGCAGCCAAACTGAAGCAAAAACTGCTGCTCCAGTAGCCTGTACAGAGATCTGATGCAGTTTCAACCGGCATGCTCACTGCACACTTCAAGTTAAAGTGACAGTCAAGTCTAAAAAACACTTTCATGATTTAAATAGGTAATGTAATTTTAAACAACTTTCCAATTTACTTTTATCACCAATTTTGCTTTGTTCTCTTGGTATTCTTAGTTAAAAACTAAACCTAGGAGGTTAATATGGTAATTTCTTACTATATTAAACCTTGAAGACTACCACTAATCTGAATGCATTTTGATTACTAGAGGGCATTAGTTAATGTGTTTTATATAGATAACATTGAGCTCATGCATGTGAAGTTACCCTGGAGTGAGCACTGATTGGCTAAAATGCAAGTCTGTCAAAAGAACTGAAATAAGGGGCAGTTTTCAGAGGCATAGATACAAGGTAATCACAGAGGTAAAAATTGTATTTCTATAACAGTGTTGTTTATGCAAAACTGGGGAATGGGTAATAAAGGGGTTATCTTTCTTTTTAAACAACAACAATTCTGGTGTTAACTGTCCTTTTAAGTAGCAGCATGGGCATTTACAAGCAATGGATATAGTAGCTGCACTGGACACTGTTACTGCAAATTCCAATGAAGTGGCAGCATAAAGAGTTTATTCATAAAAGCACAGGGTTAAATACAGCAACGTTTCGGGACTGCTCCTGCTCTCTACTTGCCGGTAGTGGCTGCAGATGAGCTGATTTTAGGTATCCATGAGCAACACCCACACTCACAGCAAAGGGATAATGAGCTACAAGAATGCTTTGTGCTCTAAAAAGAATCCAGCCACACCAGGCTGGAATGGAGGTAAATTTGGCAGCCGCAAGCTAGGGTCAGTGGAGAGCACCTCTGGGTGTACTGGGAGACTGAAACTGGGGAACCAGGGACTCATTTTAGGCCGCCAGTGGCATCCAGGCACCTGGGTTTGTTGACCCCTGTATTAGATATTTATATCCATTTAAAATTGGTTCTCTAATCTAACTTCTCAACTGTAAATAAATAACATAAAAATGTTTATTACACCAAATTTTCCTTTTAATATATCAAAAGATTTGAATATTTTTTTTTGTCTTTTTTTTTATTTTTTTTTATTAATGTCCATGACTTGATGAACCTTTTTTAAACTCAGCTCTAGCCATTTATGAATTTTGAGTTTCCATATATCGGGAGAAAATTCTATAGTTAACTTCAGTTTTTTTGCACATTTTCTGCCATGCTCTGATTGGATCAATTACTATTTACATGTTTCTAATCTCCATAAGCAATAAAAATACACGGTAATGCCTGTAATGAATATGAGCTTACTATGGCCTAGATTTGGAGTTTGGCGTTAGCCGTGAAAACCAGCGTTAGAGGCTCCTAACGCTGGTTTTAGGCTACCTCCGGTATTTGGAGTCACTCAAAATAGGGTCTAACGCTCACTTTTCAGCCGCGACTTTTCCATACCGCAGATCCCCTTACGTCAATTGCGTATCCTATCTTTTCAATGGGATTTTTCTAACTCCGGTATTTAGAGTCGTGTCTGAAGTGAGCGTTAGACATCTAACGACAAAACTCCAGCCGCAGAAAAAAGTCAGTAGTTAAGAGCTTTATGGGCTAACGCCGGTTTATAAAGCTCTTAACTACTGTGCTCTAAAGTACACTAACACCCATAAACTACCTATGTACCCCTAAACCGAGGTCCCCCCACATCGCCGACACTCGATTAAATTTTTTTAACCCCTAATCTGCCGACCGCCACCTACGTTATACTTATGTACCCCTAATCTGCTGCCCCTAACACCGCCGACCCCTATATTATATTTATTAACCCCTAACCTGCCCCCCACAACGTCGCAGCCAGCAACCTACAATAATTAACCCCTAATCTGCCGACCGCAAAGCGCCGCCACCTACGTTATCCTTATGTACCCCTAATCTGCTGCCCCTAACACCGCCAACCCCTATATTATATTTATTAACCCCTAATCTGCCCCCCTCAACGTCGCCTTCACCTGCCTACACTTATTAACCCCTAATCTGCCGACCGGACCGCACCGCTATTATTATAAAGTTATTAACCCCTAATCCGCCTCACTAACCCTATAATAAATAGTATTAACCCCTAATCTGCCCTCCCTAACATCGCCGACACCTAACTTCAAACATTAACCCCATATCTGCCGACTGGAGCTCACCGCTATTCTAATAAATGTATTAACCCCTAAAGCTAAGTCTAACCCTAACACTAACACCCCCCTAAGTTAAATATCATTTAAATCTAACGAAATTAATTAACTCTTATTAAATAAATTATTCCTATTTAAAGCTAAATACTTACCTGTAAAATAAATCCTAATATAGCTACAATATAAATTATAATTATATTATAGCTATTTTAGGATTAATATTTATTTTACAGGTAACTTTGTATTTATTTTAACCAGGTACAATAGCTATTAAATAGTTAAGAACTATTTAATAGCTAAAATAGTTAAAATAATTACAAAATTACCTGTAAAATAAATCCTAACCTAAGTTACAATTAAACCTAACACTACACTATCAATAAATTAATTAAATAAACTACCTACAATTACCTACAATTAACCTAACACTACACTATCAATAAATTAATTAAATACAATTCCTACAAATAACTACAATGAAATAAACTAACTAAAGTACAAAAAATAAAAAAGAACTAAGTTACAAAAAATAAAAAAATATTTACAAACATAAGAAAAATATTACAACAATTTTAAACTAATTACACCTACTCTAAGCCCCCTAATAAAATAACAAAGACCCCCAAAATAAAAAATGCCCTACCCTATTCTAAATTACTACAGTTCAAAGCTCTTTTACCTTACCAGCCCTGAACAGGGCCCTTTGCGGGGCATGCCCCAAGAAGTTCAGCTCTTTTGCCTGTAAAAAAAAACATACAATACCCCCCCACACATTACAACCCACCACCCACATACCCCTAATCTAACCCAAACCCCCCTTAAATAATCCTAACACTAAGCCCCTGAAGATCTTCCTACCTTATCTTCACCATACCAGGTTCACCGATCCGTCCTGAAGAGCTCCTCCGATGTCCTGATCCAAGCCCAAGCGGGGGGCTGAAGAGGTCCATGATCCGGCTGAAGTCTTCATCCAAGCGGGAGCTGAAGATGTCCATGATCCGGATGAAGTCTTCATCCAAGCGGGAGCTGAAGAGGTCCATGATCCGGATGAAGTCTTCTATCAACGGCATCTTCAATCTTCTTTCTTCCGGATCCATCTTGCAGACTTCCGACGCGGAACATCCTCTTCTCCCGACGCCTACTAGCCGAATGACGGTTCCTTTAAGGGACGTCATCCAAGATGGCGTCCCTCGAATTCCGATTGGCTGATAGGATTCTATCAGCCAATCGGAATTAAGGTAGGAATATTCTGATTGTCTGATGGAATCAGCCAATCAGAATCAAGTTCAATCCGATTGGCTGATCCAATCAGCCAATCAGATTGAGCTTGCATTCTATTGGCTGATCGGAACAGCCAATAGAATGCGAGCTCAATCTGATTGGCTGATTGGATCAGCCAATCGGATTGAACTTGATTCTGATTGGCTGATTCCATCAGCCAATCAGAATATTCCTACCTTAATTCCGATTGGCTGATAGAATCCTATCAGCCAATCGGAATTCGAGGGACGCCATCTTGGATGACGTCCCTTAAAGGAACCGTCATTCGGCTAGTAGGCGTCAGGAGAAGAGGATGTTCCGCGTCGGAGGTCTGCAAGATGGATCCGGAAGAAAGAAGATTGAAGATGCCGTTGATAGAAGACTTAATCCAGATCATGGACCTCTTCAGCTCCCGCTTGGATGAAGACTTCATCCGGATCATGGACCTCTTCAGCTCCCGCTTGGATGAAGACTTCAGCCGGATCATGGACCTCTTCAGCCCCCCGCTTGGGCTTGGATCAGGACATCGGAGGAGCTCTTCAGGACGGATCGGTGAACCTGGTATGGTGAAGATAAGGTAGGAAGATCTTCAGGGGCTTAGTGTTAGGATTATTTAAGGGGGGTTTGGGTTAGATTAGGGGTATGTGGGTGGTGGGTTGTAATGTTGGGGGGGGTATTGTATGTTTATTTTTTTACAGGCAAAAGAGCTGAATTCTTTGGGGCATGCCCCGCAAAGGGCCCTGTTCAGGGTTGGTAAGGTAAAAGAGCTTTGAACTGTAGTAATTTAGAATAGGGTAGGGCATTTTTTATTTTGGGGGTCTTTGTTATTTTATTAGGGGGCTTAGAGTAGGTGTAATTAGTTTAAAATTGTTGTAATATTTTTCTTATGTTTGTAAATATTTTTTTATTTTTTGTAACTTAGTTCTTTTTTATTTTTTGTACTTTAGTTAGTTTATTTCATTGTAGTTATTTGTAGGAATTGTATTTAATTAATTTATTGATAGTGTAGTGTTAGGTTAATTGTAGGTAGTTTATTTAATTAATTTATTGATAGTGTAGTGTTAGGTTTAATTGTAACTTAGGTTAGGATTTATTTTACAGGTAATTTTGTAATTATTTTAACTATTTTAGCTATTAAATAGTTCTTAACTATTTAATAGCTATTTACCTGGTTAAAATAAATACAAAGTTACCTGTAAAATAAATATTAATCCTAAAATAGCTATAATATAATTATAATTTATATTGTAGCTATATTAGGATTTATTTTACAGGTAAGTATTTAGCTTTAAATAGGAATAATTTATTTAATAAGAGTTAATTAATTTCGTTAGATTTAAATTATATTTAATTTAGGGGGGTGTTAGTGTTAGGGTTAGACTTAGCTTTAGGGGTTAATACATTTATTAGAATAGCGGTGAGCTCCAGTCGGCAGATTAGGGGTTAATGTTTGAAGTTAGGTGTCGGCGATGTTAGGGAGGGCAGATTAGGGGTTAATACTATTTATTATAGGGTTAGTGAGGCGGATTAGGGGTTAATAACTTTATTATAGTAGCGTTCAGGTCCGGTCGGCAGATTAGGGGTTAATAAGTGTAGGCAGGTGGAGGCGACGTTGTGTGGGGGCAGATTAGGGGTTAATAAATATAATATAGGGGTCGGCGATGTTAGGGCAGCAGATTAGGGGTACATAGGGATAATGTAAGTAGCGGCGGTTTACGGAGCGGCAGATTAGGGGTTAATAATAATATGCAGGGGTCAGCGATAGCGGGGGCGGCAGATTAGGGGTTAATAAGTGTAAGGTTAGGGGTGTTTAGACTCAGGGTTCATCTTAGGGTGTTAGGTGCAGACGTAGGAAGTGTTTCCGCATAGCAAACAATGGGGCTGCGTTAGGAGCTGAACGCGGCTTTTTTGCAGGTGTTTTTTTTCAGCCCAAACAGCCCCATTGTTTCCTATGGGAGAATCGTGCACGAGCACGTTTTTGAGGCTGGCCGCTTGCGTAAGCAACTCTGGTATCGAGAGTTGAAGCTGCGTTAAAAATGCTCTACGCTCCTTTTTTGGAGCCTAACGCAGCCTTTATGTGGACTCTCAATACCAGAGTTATTTTTATGGTGCGGCCAGAAAAAAGCCGGCGTTAGTTTTTCGGGTCGTTACCGACAAAACTCCAAATCTAGCCGTATATTTCTTTCCAGATCCAATGCAGTATAATATTCATATTCTATAAACTATTCAAACATTTTTACTTAAATTCCAATTATAATATTCAATATTAGTTAAGTTTAATCGGCCATGTTTCTTTAAGCAACATTGTTTCCTTTTGCTGTTTTTAATTATCTTCCCCTTCCAGATTAATTTTCTAAAGATGCGATTTAACATAGTTATATTCTTACATTTTATCAATAATGATAGTTTGCATTAAAGGGATATAAAACACAAAGTATGTTAAAAAGTATAGATATCCCTTTATTTACCATTCCCCGGTTTTGCCTAACCAACACTGTTATAGAATTGTACATTTTTACCTCTGTAATTACCTTGTATCTAAGCTTATGCTGACGGCTTCCTTATCTTAGATATTTTGACCGACTTTTCAGGCAATTAGTGCTTACTCTTAAATAACTTCATGTGCGTGAGCACAATGTTATCTACATGAAACACATGAACTAAGGCCCTCTAGCTGTAAAAAACAAACTGTCAAATGCATTCAGATAAGAGGTGGCCTTCAAGGGCTTAGAAATTAGCATATGAGCCTACCTAGGTTTAGCTTTCAACTAAGAATAATAAGAGAACAAAGCAAATTTGATGATAAAAGTAAATAAGAAAGTTGTGTAAAATTACATGTCCTATCTGAATCATGAAAGTTTAATTTGGACTTTACTATCACTTTAAGTATAAAATTCTAGGTAAAACTGTTTTATTAAATTAATTTGTCCTAAAGTATTCACTGGTAATGAATTCCAATTTTTAAATCCTCTTTTGTCTTTTCTAAAATCTTTTCTATTATTTATTTCATACCAGTCTTTTGGGGACTAATATCTTTATTCCAAGGTATATAATATACTTTAAACATCCCAGAAAGGATATTTTACATTTTAGTTTATACTTTAAGTATCCACAGTATCTCAGATGTTTTATGGTTTATTTGATACCTTGAAAAGGAGCCAACATTTTCCATGAATTGAATGATCTTTGGTGTATTTTTGCTAGTATTTAACTGAAGAGGGGGTGGCCATCTGCATATAATGCCACTTTTGTTTCATAATCGCCTATCAGGATGCCATATATTCTCTTAAAATTTCCAACGACATGAGGCATATATGTGCAGCCAGCAGCTCCTGAGCCTACCTATGTATGTTTTCCAACAAAGGATACCAAGAGAATGAAACAAATCCAAAAACAGATGTTAATTGGAAAGTTGTTTAAAATTGCTGCTCTAACTGTAATGCTCGTGGGATATTCCACTATCTGACCAAACTTGGCCAGTAGTCTTCTTATCTCGGCGTCAAGCTGAAATGATAGGGAATAACCTAGAGCAGAGAAAATTAGAAAAATGAGGTAAGCGGTACTCACAGTAGGCAGGGTAGTCTTTGGTGGCAACAGGAGAGAAATACAGCGGTATGACAGTTCAAGGATAAACCAATAGAAGGACCAGAAACAGGCAGGAATCAGTAACAAAGGAATCCAGTGATATAACAGTTCAGGGATAAACCAACAGAATGGTCAGGCAGGCAGAGTTCGGTAACAGTATAGCAATCCAGAACTTTAAGCGTTAAAGGGACACTGAACCCACATTTTTTCTTTCATGATTCAGATAGAGCATGAAATTGTAATCAACTTTCTAATTTATTCCTATTATCAATATTTCTTTGTTCTCTTGCTATCTTTTTTTTAAAAGCAGGAATGTAAATCTTAGGAGCCAGCCCATTTTAGGTTTAGCACCATGGATAGTACTTGCTTACTGGAGGCTTACATTTACCCACCAATAAGCAGGCATAACCCAGGTTCTCAACCAAAAATGGGCCGGCTCCTATGCATCACATTTCTGCTTTTTAAATAAAGATAGCAAGAGAACAAGGAAAAATTTACAATAGGAGTAAATTAGAAAGTTGCTTAAAATTGCACGCTCTATCTGAATCATGAGAAAAAGTTTGGGTTTAGTGTCCCTTTAAAGGGACAGTCTAGTATACATTAAACTTTTATTATTCAGATAGGACTTTTAATTTTAATCAACTTTCCAATTTACTTTTATCATCAAATTTGCTTTTTTCTCTTGGTATTCTTAGTTTAAACTAAACATAGGTAGGCTCATATGCTAATCTCTAAGCCTTTGAGGGCTGCCTCTTATCACAGGCTTTTTAAATCTCTTTTCAACACAAAGAGACAGAAAGTACACGTGGGCCATATAGATAACACTGTGTTCAGGCACAGAAAGTTATTTAAGATTTAGCACAAAACAATGCTAAATTTAAGACAATAGATAATAAACAGTAACAGTCATGTGATCAGGGGGCTGGAAGAAGGTTCCTAGATACAAAGTAATCACAGAGGTAAAAAGTATATTAATATAACTGTGTTGGTTATGCAAAACTGGGGAATGGGTAATAAAGGGATTATCTATCTTTTAAAACAATAACAATTCTATGGTAGACTGTCCCTTTAAGCAAGCAGAGAAGTCAGACAGGCAGCGTTCAATAACGCAATCCAGTACTTTAGGGCAGTGTTTTTCAACCAGTGTGCTGTGGCACATTAGTGTGCCGTGAGAGATCCTCAGGTGTGCCGCGGCAGACTGACAACAGTGTGACATATTTTTTAAACTTTGCTTGTTTTTTACTCCCAGTGCAGGGGTAGTTTGTAGGAGGCATGGCATAACATCACAATACATACAGTATGTGTGTGTTTGTGTATATGTGTATATATATGCTGTATTAAACTACAATGTGTGATTTTTTTTTAAATTTTGGGATGGTGGTGTGCCACAGGATTTTTTAATGTAAAAAAGTGTGCCACGGCAAAAAAAGGTTAAAAATCACTGCTTTAGGGGTTAAGCAAGCAGAGTAGTCAGTCAGGCAGAGTTCAGTAACATTTATATCAATCCAGCACATAAAGATAATAGCACCCAGGAGCACACACAGTAACACCTATACTTGGGCAGTGTAAGTATGACAGGAAGCTACTTACATAGACTCAAGTTGGCGCCATGCTGCAGTAACACCGCCACATCCCTAGCAACCAGGAGGAGTGCCTGCGTCCGTGGCAATGGCCACAGCAGAGCGGAGGGGAGCGGTGGCGTGACACTAACTGAATTATAAAAGAAATATGATGTTTCATGTCCCTTTAATTAGCTTTTACTTTACAATTTTCATTGAAAATAATGCTAACCCTCTGGTAATAAGTCTCAGCCCCTGGTTAGTATCATGTGCTCTTGAGACAGGAAACTTTCCCAGCAGGGAGTTGAGCATCAAAGAAAACTGTCAGGAAAGATGTCTGTCCCTGGGGAAGATTCTCTGTAAAGTAACAAGTCTCATGCTCTGTTCTGGGCTTAACCCCTTCAGCCCCAGCCCAAAGCACATGTTGAGTTTGTTAAAGAAATGGTGATAGCATTTAAAAAAAAGTTAACAGCCATTATGGGGAGCTGCTTTTTACAACAGAGTGTGTTACTCTCATCCTTATGCTCTGCACTGGTCAGTGTTTGCCTGGCAGTGTATGGCACCCAGTGTTGCTACCAGTTAACGTGTGGGATTTGAAATGTGTCTGCCAGAGCTTGGACAGCTGCTTATGGTGATGATTTGGTGTCATTGCCATTCAGCCTGTGGTGGCAACTGTGCACTCAGTCTGAGGATGGAAAAAAAAGGTGGGCATGAAGGTATCAAATAAAACATTACAGTGAGAACAGTCATTGGGTAGACCAAAGGTAGCTCCTTATAATAAGCCAATACCACACCTAGAATCAGAAGCCGAGAGAGAGAAAAGGAGGCACCTAGACCATAAGAGCTTACAGTAACCATCTTACATGAAGGCATTCAGCAGGCTTGGCACATGAAGCCAGCACCATGCACCATCTGTCAGCTGTGCTCTCTGCAGGTTTCTAATAGAGGTTTTAGACTGAACCGCACGGGTGGTTTAACTGGCACTGTATGCACACACTGTTACAAGTAACAAATTATTGCTTTGCCTGTGCTACATATAACAAACTGTTGCTGTGCCTGTGCTACATGTAACAAACTGTTGCTGTGCCTGTGCTACATGTAGCAATCTGTTGCTGTATCTGTGCTACATGTAACAAACTGTTGCTGTGTCTGTATTACATGTAACAAACTGTTGCTGTATCTGTGCTACATGTAATAAACTGTTGCTGTGCTACATGTAACAAACTGTTGCTGTGCCTGTGCTACATGTAACAAACTGTTGCTGTGCCTGTGCTACATGTAATAATCTGTCGCTGTGCCTGTGCTACACGTAACAAACTGTTGCTGTGCTACACGTAACAAACTGTTGCTGTGCTACACGTAACAAACTGTTGCTGTGCTACACGTAACAAACTGTTGCTGTGCTACATGTAACACACTGTTGTTGTGCTACACGTAACAAACTGTTGCTGTGCCTGTGCTACATGTAACACACTGTTGCTGTGCCTGTGCTACATGTAACAAACTGTTGCTGTGCCTGTGCTACTACATGTAACTATCCATTGCTGTGCTACATGTAACAAACTGTTGCTGTGCCTGTGCTACATGTAATAATCTGTTGCTGTGCCTGTGCTACACGTAACAAACGGTTGCTGTGCTACACGTAACAAACTGTTGCTGTGCTACACGTAACAAACTGTTGTTGTGCTACACATAACAAACTGTTGCTGTGCCTGTGCTACATGTAACAAACTGTTGCTGTGCCTGTGCTACATGTAACAAACTGTTGTTGTGCCTGTGCTACATGTAACAAACTATTGCTGTGCCTGTGCTACATGTAACAAACTGCTGCTGTGTCTATGCTACATGTAACTATCCATTGCTGTGCTACATGTAACAAACTGTTGCTGTGCCTGTGCTACATGTAACAAACTATTGCTGTGCCTGTGCTACATGTAACAAACTGTTGCTGTGCCTGTGCTACATGTAACAAACTGTTGCTGTGCTACATGTAACAAACTGTTGCTGTGCTACATGTAACAAACTGTTGCTGTGCTACATGTAACAAACTGTTGCTGTGCTACATGTAACAAACTTTTGCTGTGCCTGTGCTACATGTAACAAACTGTTGCTGTGCCTGTGCCACATGTAACAAACTGCTGTTGTGCCTGTGCCACATGTAACAAACTGCTGTTGTGCCTGTGCTACATGGAACAAACTGTTGTTGTGCATGTGCTACATGGAACAAACTATTGCTGTGCCTGTGCTACATGTAACAAACTGTTGCTGTGTCTATGCTACATGTAACTATCCGTTGCTGTGCTACATGTAACAAACTGTTGCTGTGCCTGTGCTACATGTAACAAACTATTGATGTGCCTGTGCTACATGTAACAAACTGTTGCTGTGCCTGTGCTACATGTAACAAACTGTTTCTGTGCTACATGTAACAAACTGTTGCTGTGCCTGTGCCACATGTAATAAACTGTTGCTGTGCCACATGTAATAAACTGTTGCTGTGCCACATGTAAAAAACTGTTGCTGTGCTACATGTAACAAACTGTTGCTGTGCCTGTGCTACATGTAACAAACTGTTGCTGTGCCTGTGCCACATGTAACAAACTGTTGCTGTGCCTGTGCCACATGTAATAAACTGTTGCTGTGCCACATGCAACAAACTGTTGCTGTGCTACATGTAACAAACTGTTGCTGTGCCTGTGCTACATGTAACAAACTGTTGCTGTGACTGTGCTACATGTAACAAACTGTTGCTGTGCCTGTGCCACATGTAACAAACTGTTGCTGTGCCTGTGCTACATGTAACAAACTGTTGTTGTGCCTGTGCTACATGTAACAAACTGTTGCTGTGCTACATGTAACAAACTGTTGCTGTGCTACATGTAACAAACTTTTGCTGTGCTACATGTAACAAACTGTTGCTGTGCTACATGTAACACACTGTTGCTGTGCCTGTGCTACATGTAACAAACTGTTGCTGTGCCTGTGCCACGTGTAACAAACTGTTGTTGTGCCTGTGCTACATGTAAAAAACTGTTGCTGTGCCTGTGCTACATGTAACAAACTGTTGCTGTGCCTGTGCTACATGTAACAAACTATTGATGTGCCTGTGCTACATGTAACAAACTGTTGCTGTGCCTGTGCTACATGTAACAAACTGTTTCTGTGCTACATGTAACAAACTGTTGCTGTGCCTGTGCCACATGTAATAAACTGTTGCTGTGCCACATGTAATAAACTGTTGCTGTGCCACATGTAAAAAACTGTTGCTGTGCTACATGTAACAAACTGTTGCTGTGCCTGTGCTACATGTAATAAACTGTTGCTGTGCCTGTGCCACATGTAACAAACTGTTGCTGTGCCTGTGCCACATGTAATAAACTGTTGCTGTGCCTGTGCCACATGTAATAAACTGTTGCTGTGCCACATGTAACAAACTGTTGCTGTGCTACATGTAACAAACTGTTGCTGTGCCTGTGCTACATGTAACAAACTGTTGCTGTGACTGTGCTACATGTAACAAACTGTTGCTGTGCCTGTGCCACATGTAACAAACTGTTGCTGTGCCTGTGCTACATGTAACAAACTGTTGTTGTGCCTGTGCTACATGTAACAAACTGTTGCTGTGCCTGTGCTACATGTAACAAACTGTTGCTGTGCTACATGTAACAAACTGTTGCTGTGCTACATGTAACAAACTTTTGCTGTGCTACATTTAACAAACTGTTGCTGTGCTACATGTAACACACTGTTGCTGTGCCTGTGCTACATGTAACAAACTGTTGTTGTGCCTGTGCTACATGTAACAAACTGTTGCTGTGCCTGTGCTACATGTAACAAACTGTTGCTGTGCTACATGTAACAAACTGTTGCTGTGCTACATGTAACAAACTTTTGCTGTGCTACATTTAACAAACTGTTGCTGTGCTACATGTAACACACTGTTGCTGTGCCTGTGCTACATGTAACAAACTGTTGCTGTGCCTGTGCCACATGTAACAAACTGTTGCTGTGCCTGTGCCACATGTAACAAACTGTTGCTGTGCCTGTGCCACGTGTAACAAACTGTTGTTGTGCCTGTGCTACATGTAAAAAACTGTTGTGCCTGTGCTACATGTGCCATTAGTTTGGAGGAATATGAGGTGACACACATTACTTTTTATAAGAGGTACTGTTATCATATCCTGGGGCAGACTGTAATATAAAGGTATGGGGGGGGTGTTTTTAGTTCTTTTATTAATAGAATATCACCATAAATATTTTCTAAGCGGTGTACTCCAGTTATTTATATATATCCTAGGTTACACTATTATTTATTATATTTCAGCAGTAACCTCCTAACGATGTGGGTATATTTACACAACAAAAATTCTAACTAAAATGTAACATTTAATCCTTAGTTCTGATCAGTTACCTTTTATAGACACATTGAATATATTTGTGTAAAAACTAGATTATGAATCAATTATACACGTTTATGCTGTTAAAATTTTCTATACAAAGCATAAAATATATATCTCTACAAATTAACCTTAGCTCCAAGCGAGTCTCCTATTAACAAATCACAGATGAGTATACCAGAACAATCTATATTTAGCCAGCAACTCTAATTTACTGCAACTTTATCAGTCACTAAGTTACAATACTGAATTTATAACAAAGCAGAGAAATTGTATATTATTGACACACTAACCAATTTATATGCAATTTCTGAGAGATTTCACAATAAATGAGACTGACTTATAAATATAAAAAAATACAAAATCTTTTCCAGCAATACAAACATTTAGCACCAATATAATTATTTCTAAACTACACAGGACTATGGAACCCCTACCTGTACTTACAATTTACACTTTCAAATCACAGCTACCATTTAGCTTTAGAATACCTTTGTTAAATTCTATTAAAATATAAAATAACCATATACATCACTAGTAAACCAGTATGAGAATTCAATATCCTGTGGCTTCTTGTTGGTCATGCGTGAAGGAATATTCCACTATTTGCAAGGGTACAGGCCTCAAATTTATCTTTTTTTATCCTAAGAAAGGCTCCCAACAAAATGGAGTCAGAGAAACTAGCGCAACGTGTTTATCTCTGTTTTAGCCCAGTGAGTGTGTGCCAGCCAAGTGAGTCTGCAGCCAAAAAGTCTCCAAGAGGTTTTGTCTCTCTGTGAATCTGTTTGTCTGTATCAGTTCCCTCACAGCTAGTGTAGCAGCTGTTATCAGTGATAAGCCACTCCTTCACTTCTAATCATTACAACAGGAATTGTTTACGCCCTTAATCGGAGCTTGTCTTTTCATTGGCCCTTCGGAGCTTGTCTTCTCATAGGTTACTGGGATATGCATATGGTAGTCCAAACCCCATGGTTGAACATTTAGTAAATATTACAGGAACATATTCTCTTATAACTTTTCATTAAATATACTTATATTTTCCAGTATGAATAAACACTACGTTCAATCTATATGGGACTATTTAATACCACTCAGTTCTATAGTAATGAATTATATAGACTTATTTAACATACACATTCTCATGTGTGTCTCACTATAATTTTCTATTTATAATATTCCAAAAGATGTACTTAAAAAGTCATATTTTTATGAGTGGACTAGTAGTATAAACAAATAATTTCAGTATGACATCAGTCAATCTTTCAGGAACCCTAGCAATATTTCATTTCATATTGTGCTGTTATATTGATAGAATTTTGAGTATATCTCTAAATATCATACATACTTGCAATAGAATTCTGTAGCAATTTCTGTAGACAGATATATAGGCCTCTATTTATCAAGCCATCAACCGCAAATACGCTGGAATTCCGCAGCGTATTTGTGGTGAGGCTGATTCGCCATAGTTATCAAGTCCTACAGACCGGCAAAACTAGAATTTAGTGACGTAACATACGATTCGCCGGACTCAGTCCGACACAGAACGATACTTACGTCAGTCCAGATGTTCCGAATGCAAGTTCGGCACAATCTGACTACTTTTGGAATTTATCAAAGAACAACCAGGTACGCTCGCCACTATTTCGGCCCAGCGTACCTGGTTTTCAATCCGCCGCCCTGGATGCGGTGGATCCCATAGGATTCAATGGGAGTCTGACCAGCGAGAGCTCATGTTCGCTGCTGCCCAATATCCAATTGATTTCTATGGGAAATGCACCTAACACCCTAACATGTACCCCGAGTCTAAACACCCCTAATCTGCCCCCCTACACCGCCGCCCCCTACTTTATACTTATTAACCCCTAAACCGCCACCCCGACACCGCCGCCACCTACATTATACTTATTAACCCCTAATCTGCCACCCCCTATACCGCCGCCACCTACATAAAGTTATTAACCCCTATCCTGCTGATCCCGGACCCCACCACAAATAAAATAATTGTTTAACCCCTAAACCGCCGCTCCCGGAGCCCGTCGCCACCTACATTACCTTACATTTATTAACCCCTATCCTGCCCCCCTACACTGCCACCACTATATTAAATGAATTAACCCCTAAACCTAAGTCTAACCCTAACACCCCCTAACTTAAATATTATTTAAATTAATGTAAATAAATATTTCTATAATTATATAAATTAATCCTATTTAAAACTAAATACTTATCTATAAAATAAACCGTAAGATAGCTACAATATAACTAATAGTTACATTGTAGCTATTTTAGGGTTTATTTTTATTTTACAGACAACGTTGTATTTATTTTAACTAGGTACAATAGCTATTAAATAGTTATTAACTATTTAATAGCTACCTAGCTAAAATTAATACAAAATTACCTGTAAAATAAATCCTAACCTAAGTTACAATTACACCTAACACTACACTATCATTAAATAAATTAAATTAATTAAATACAATTACCTACAATTAAATAAAAATAACTAAAATTAACTAAAGTACAAAAAAACAACTCTAAATTACAGAAAATATTTTTTTTTACAAGAAGTTTAAACTAATTACACCTAATCTAAGCCCCCTAATAAAATAAAAAAGCCCCCAAAAATAATAAAATTCCCTATCCTAAACTAAATTACAAATAGCCCTTAAAAGAGCCTTTTGCGGGGCATTGCCCCAAAGTAATCAGCTTTTTTACCTGTAAAAAAAAGAAATACACCCCCCAACATTAAAACCCTCCACCCACACCCAACCTTACTCTAAAACCCACCCAAACCCCCCTTAAAAAAAACTAACACTACCCCATTGAAGATCACCCTACCTTGAGCCGTCTTCACCCAGCCGGGCCTAAGTCCTCAACGAATCCGGGCGAAGTGGTCCTCCAGATGGGCAGAAGTCTTCATCCAATCCGACCAGAAGAGGTCCTCCAGATGGGCAGAAGTCTTCATCCAAGCGGCATCTTCTATCTTCTTCCATCCGGCGAGGGGCGGCACCATCATGAAGACTGCCGACGCAGAGCATCCATCGATCCCGACGACTAAACGAAGAATGACGGTTCCTTTAAATGACATCATCCAAGATGGCGTCCCTTGAATTCCGATTGGCTGATAGGATTCTATCAGCCAATCGGAATTAAGGTAGGAAAAATCCGATTGGCTGATGAAATCAGCCAATCGGATTGAAGTTCAATCCGATTGGCTGATCCAATCAGCCAATAGGATTGACCTCGCATTCTATTGGCTGTTCCAATCAGCCAATAGAATGCGAGGTCAATCCGATTGGCTGGTTTCATCAGCCAATTGGATTTTTCCTATCTTAATTCCGATTGGCTGATAGAATCTTATCAGCCAATCCGAATTCTAGGGACGCCATCTTGGATGACGTCATTTAAAGGAACTGTCATTCTTCGTTTAGTCGTCGGGATCGATGGATGCTCCGCGTCGGTTGTCATCAAGATGGTGCCGCTCCTTGCCGGATGAAAGAAGATAGAAGATGCCGCTTGGATGAAGACTTCTGCCCATCTGGAGGACCTCTTCTGGCCGGATTGGATGAATACTTCTGCCCATCTGGAGGACCACTTCGCCCGGATTCGTTGAGGACTTAGGCCCAGCTGGGTGAAGACGGCTCAAGGTAGGGTGATCTTCAATGGGGTAGTGTTAGGTTTTTTAAAGGGCGTTTTGGGTGGGTTTTAGGGTTAGGTTGGGTGTGGGTGGTGGGTTTTAATGTTGGGGGGTGTATTTCTTTTTTGTACAGGTAAAAGAGCTGATTACTTTGGGGCAATGCACCGCAAAAGGCCCTTTTAAGGGCTATTTGTAATTTAGTTTAGGGTAGGGAATTTTATTATTTTGGGGGGCTTTTTTATTTTATTGGGAGGCTTAGATTAGGTGTAATTAGTTTAAACTTCTTGTAATTTTTTATTTTCTGTAATTTAGAGTTGTTTTTTTGTACTTTAGTTAATTTTAGTTATTTTTATTTAATTGTAGGTAATTGTATTTAATTAATTTAATTTAATTTATTTAATGGTAGTATAGTGTTAGGTGTAATTGTAAGTTAGGTTCGGATTTATTTTACAGGTATATTTGTATTTATTTTAACTAGGTAGCTATTAAATAGTTAATAACTATTTAATAGCTATTGTACCTAGTTATAATAAATACAAAGTTGCCTGTAAAAGAAAAAATAAACCCTAAAATAGCTACAATGTAACTATGAGTTATATTGTAGCTATCTTAGGGTTTATTTTATAGGTAAGTATTTAGTTTTAAATAGGAATAATTTATTTAATTATAGGAATATTTATGTAGATTAATTTAAATAATATTTAAGTTAGGGGGGTGTTAGGGTTAGACTTAGGTTTGGTGGTTAATAGATATAATTTAGGTGGAGGCAGTGTAGGGTGGGCAGATTAGAGGTTAATAAATGTAATGTAGGTGGCAGTGGGCTCCGGAAGCGATGGTTTAGGGGTTAAACATTTTATTTAGTTGCGGTGGGGTCTGGGATTGGCAGGATAGGGGTTAATAACTTTATGTAGGTGGCGGCAGTATAGGGAGCGGAAGATTAGGGGTTAATAGGTATAATGTAGGTGGCGGCGGGGTCCGGGAGTGGCGGTTTAGGGGTTAATATATTTATTATAGTTGCGTCAGGGTCCAGGAGCGGCGGTTTAGGGGTTAATAAGTTTATTTAGATGCGGGGGTCTCCGGGAGCGGCGGTATAGGGGGTAAACAGTATAGTATAGTGTGGGTGCTTAGTGACAGTATAGCAAGAAAGCTGCGAATAAGCCGATGAGCAGCGAGATCGATGACTGTCAGTTAACAACAGTCCGCTGTTCATCGCACCGTACTTGGTGCGCAGCTTTTTGACAGCTTTCTTGATAAATTCAGGTCCACGGCGGCAATGTTAGGCGAGCGTATTGGGGCCGGCGATTGCAGGTAAGTAGACAGCTTGATAACTAGAGGCCAGTCTGTATATATATATATATATATATATATATATATATATATATATATATATATATATATATATATATATATATATATATATATATAGGAGCATTTTTATTATTGACTATATTTATTTTCCATTTTATTATGGCACATGTCTCGACAATGTTTAAAATATGGACCCCTATCTATGACATATTAATAGGATAACTTATTGCATCTGTATTCATTCATATTTGGAATCTCACTGGTTTATCAGATGCCTGAAAAAAAACAAAGAAGATGGTATTTATTCTGAAGTAAGTTGGTTAAACATTTTAAATTTACCAATGCAGCTAATTATTCCATACAGCAAATCCATATACATATTTGTTACATTCACCAGAATCTGAGTATTTTACTATATGACAAAAGCTTAAACATTAGTCATTTCATATGAATTTTAAGTCACAGCATTTCCACATGCCTGCAAGTGTCTTTCTTTGTTTCCAGACAAGATGTGTATTGTGACTTCAAAGATAACCTAGTGAATCATCATGTTGATTATCACATGTATCTGTTAACTAACGATATACTGGGATTCTGCACATATCGCCACTAAAGTACAGACTCACCTCTCACCCCAGGTAGCATCCTGATCTAGGTACCGTGCTTATCTTGTTTGAAAAGATCTAATCTCATTAAGTGATGAGGTAAGGAATCTTTTGAAGCTTCTACTTTCTAGTTAAGGAACAAATGTTCTCTTTGTAGTTTTGATACATCTTGTCTGCATTGAGCTCTGAGATGTATATTCAGCAATCTGTAAGAATTGTAATCTTACAGTATTATCTGATAAAAATATAGCTTCATATATAAATGAATTATTTTGTCTTATATTACATATATATATATATATATATATATATATATATATATATATATATGACACTCACAGATACCCTGATAGTGTAATGCGCTGCACTCATGTATCTTAGTCTGAACACCACTGGCTATGTATTTACACTGACAAAATGTATTGAGAGAAGTTTGCATGTCTATGTTCTTCCTAAATGGAAAGAGTCCACAGCTGCATACATTACTTTTGGGAAATAAGAACTTGGCCACCAGGAGGAGGCAAAGACACCCCAGCCAAAGGCTTAAATACTCCTCCCACTTCCCTCATCCCCCAGTCATTCTTTGCCTTTCATCCCAGGAGGTTGGCAGAGAAGTGTCAGAACTTTGTTTTGTCTCTTATGGAGGGTAGTACTCATCGACATGGGACGGGAGTTTTAAGTAATCCTATCAGTCTATCAATGAGGGCCTGGATGAAAGAGTCCAGAGATGCAGGGAGAGTCTGTCTGCGAAACCATCCCAACTCATATTAACAGCTCCACAAGCAATCAGCGTTGTAGAACTTTGCTTAGCTGCCTGCTTTCTTCTCTCAAGTCCATTGCGGAGGCACTGCTACTATTCGTCGCACTTGAAGGGCCGTGTTCCTGTTCCACAGCGTAGATTCCGGTAAGATTGTTTCATTTTACTTCATCAGAATGTACTGTAACTTATTATGTTTTCCTGTAAGAAACTATCTTGTGGGACTATTAAGTATATGTATAGGGCCTCAGTGAGGCTCCTTTGGTATCTTGGAATTGGAGGGTTAATATCTCCCGAGAGGGATTATTGAACAGGGTTTTTTTTATCATGTTTGTTATGTGATTCAATCTGCTTCTGTGTAGTGTTAACTGGGCTCTTGGCTTAGAACATAAGGGCCTTTGGAAGTGACGCAATCTTATGTTTGGGCTAACTTTTTTTGGACTGTGCGGTTCACCTTGTGATCGGATGTGTTTACCTTCTGGTCTTCCATTTCTGACTGTGTGGCGACTGAAAAATTTGAGTCTGCTTGTGTCTGGTTCTAGGAGGTAGACAGCCATTGTGGGTGTCAGCTGCCGTTTAAGTTTTTTCTTAGTCCATATTATTATATTCTCTATCTAGTTATGGAGGATTCTGATGCTGAGACTGTTCAAATTTCAGATTCTTCGACTTGTGAAGAATGCGAATTGGCTCAGTTGACACAGGTCAATCAGTTATGTTTGATATGCCGTATTAGAACGCCCTGTTCCTCTGGGGAATCAGGGGGCTTCTGAGCCATCCACCTCCAGGGGTTCTATCCTCCAAGAGGCGAGTTCCCTACCGCTCCCTACTACTACACATGCGGGTAACCCAGATTATGTTTATCCCTCCTTACAGAGCGGCATGTTCCCTACGGAGGTAGGGAGATTGATTTTGCTTTAACATATTTTTGGCGATTATGCATCTGTAAAGTCCAGACGTTTATTTGCGTTTGTGCTCGTGCCCGATCTTCCCGTGTCTACCGGCCTTGAGTGGGCCTATACAGTTCCCTGTGGGTGTAGCTGTCCCTGGGTGTTCTGCCTTTTGTTACAGAATAGCACATCTTCGCGTTTTACTAAGACACATTTTTGAGTTATTAGAGGATCCTATCCTTAACGGATACAGGAATCCGCAGTCTTCTACTTCGAATGGCTCACCTCATTAGACATGAGGGGGATGACATAATTTCCAAATTGTCTGATTATTGAGATCTTTCCCAGTTTGTTGTTGGAAGATCGGGTTTCCGTTTGGCTGGTCCTTCGGGTATGCCTGCTTTCTTCCTGGGCGTTAACCTATGGGTTGCCTTATATTTTCTTTTATCCAGTTAGGATATCTTAATTTCAATTATGTGTTTCCTTCTGGAACTTCTTGGATTGATTCTCTCTGGTTGCTTCTTCGGAAGTTTGTTAAGGGACACGTTAGTCTTAGGTTTGTCTGTTTTACCTTCCCCTTTGAGGGAGGATTTAGCCAACTTGACAGTTATGACCCCAGCTGTGGCTGGTCCTGCTGGGATTCAGATCTTCTGTCCTGTGGCTTATTCAGATATGTGGCGCCTGCTCTGCCTGGCTGGTCAGGTGGGGAACTGACTGCTCATGTTATTATTTTTGTGTTTTCTTTTTTCAGTTCAGCTAAACACTCTAAAAGGATCCGTATGGCTGGGAGGGAGTGTCAGTCCTTATTCAGCATTCAAGCTGGGTCAGTGGAGTTCCACTGCGTCACTCTCTTGGCTCCGATTTCCTCGGGGCCTAGAGTTTCCTTCTTCTCTTGGGAGGATTGGGGGCTTAGCGCCTCCTTACTGCTTTTTTGAGCGGTTTGGCCTTCTGAGGCTCTGGAATTGTCCTTAGACTTGTTCCTGCTGTGGTTCTCATCTTGAGACCTTTCAGACTTCGTCTGTTCCTCGGGTTCCTTTGGGGGACCTGGTTCCCTTCAGGAGTTGGTTCCTTTGTAGGGACATGGGCAGTGTGGTCTCCTTGAGCTCTGTTTAGAGTTTCTTCCCCGGAGCTGGGGGATGCTCTGCTTCCTTCTTTCATCTTCTCCTCTGATTTTGTTGGGGGTGATGTGGAGACTAGCCTTTGTTTGAGTGACTTTGTCCTCAAGGTATCCACTTGTTCTTGACTGCAGTGTGGCTATTGCGCCTAGGGCTCTAGTGACCTTGTTTCGGTCTTTGCTTCCTTAGCTCCTTGGAGCATCGGACTCTGGCAAGGGGTGGTCTTGTCTTCTGGTCGGGACTTGCGAGTTTTTCTCGCTGTCCATTTTACTTTGGACATTGTATGGTATCTTGTGGGGGTCTGGTTTTATATCAGATGGTGGATTTCAGTTTGTGTTTTTTGTTTATTTGGGGGCTCAGACCTCTCCTCACTCTGGTTCTTCTGGTGGCTGAGGTTTTTCTCAGCGTTTTCTTTGTGAATTCGGTAGCGGGGTGTACCGGACTGTTATGATCAAGAGCTGGTCCAAGGTTCCCCAGTTCCATGAAACTTGGGCGGTGTCCTTTTTTTGGGCTAGATGAACTGATTCAGTTGACCAGGTTTTCTGGGTGCCGATGCCCCCTGGGCTTGCTGAAAGAGTGTGATGACTCTGCTGCTCTGCAAACAAAGGGGTTCGCTGTGGAACCACTGCAGCTCTGGCACCTTGATCTGTGTGCTAGCCAGTTACATTCTTCATGGGATTCCTTCCAAGTCAGAGCATTGGAGAATTGTTTTCTCAGTTTAGCCTATGGCTGTGTCCTGGGGGCAGGTGCTCTGTCCTTCTGGCCGTTTGCCGCCCCCCTTTGTCTTGGGAGGGCTTATATCATTCTTTTGGAAGTATGTCCCTATCTTAGGGCTTCTCCTGGCTTCAGGAGGTTAGGACAACCAATTTTGGAGAGAGGTACACTCCCTGGGTTGTTCTGTCCATTTGGAGAGTTGCTGGCTCCACCTTGAGTCTATGTTGGGCCTTTATCTAGATCTCTAGGTCTACGGCCTTGTCGATGGTCTGCATGTGGTATTTCGGGTTGGCACCCAAGCACTATTGTAACGGCTGTGCCATTTTCTTCGCTCGTTGTTTGAGCCTGGGGTTTTTCTGGTCCCCTGGTTCAGACCTGCTGATGCTTGGGCTAGCCAGGCTGGAGGTAGGTTCTGAGTTCCGTTGTTTTCTCGGATCTTGGGGGTGCATTGGTCCTCGTTTAGGTTCTGGGCTCTCCTTTTATTTTGAGACCTATGTGTAGGTCTGGCGGTTTCAGTTGCCTAGAGTGTGCCTTCTGTAGTGGAGGTTTAGCACTCTACATTTTGGTAGCTGCTTATAGCAAGTCTTTCTTCTGTGGCATCCTGAGGATGGCTGCATGTTTTTGACTCAGATGTTTACCTTCGTCTGGGTCTGCTACATGTAATTTTGCCTGAATACCTCAGGGTTCTGAGTTTGGATGATGTTTGGTCTCCGTTTTCAGTTGAGACGCTGATTAACTTGCTGCCTGGCAAGTGAAGGGAATCAAAGGAGATGTGGTGTAGTGGTTAACTCCACCGCTTCTGATGCAGAAGGTTGTGGGTTTGAACTTAGTTAAAGCTCCTGCTTTCCCATCTAGCTGCAGCTGTTTGTACCTTGATCGAGTGCAAGCTAGCTGTTCCAATCCTTCAGGATGTTGGGAGAACTCCCCTGTCTCCCCCAGTTGGCAGGACCCATTTAGGTCTTGCGAACTTGGTTTGATGGGGCTCTTCCTTTTATGGAGTTTGTGGTAACCTTTGGGTGTTTGATGTTGCGGTCTCTAGCTAGGCTTCCGGGCTATCTGCTGGTCAGTGTCCTTGGGGCCTTTTCCCTTTTTTTTTTTTTCTCGGCTTTGGACAAAGCGGGGTTTTTTGTTGGGTAGTGATTTCAGGCCTAGTGCCCTCAGAATGGGCCACCTAATGTACCCTCCAGTTTTTGGCATTCAGTGTACTCTATAGCTTGAGTATTGTTTTCCCAAAAGTAAGGAATGCAGCTGTGGACTCTAAGGAAGAAAAACATAAATTATGCTTACCTGATAATTTTCTTTTCTTCCAATGGAAAGAGTCCACAGCTTCCCATCCGTCTTTTTTTCTCTTGTAAGATGTATTGAGTCCACAGATTCATCCATACTTGTGGGATATTCTCCTTCCTTACAGAAAGTGGCAAAGAGAGCACCCACAGCAGAGCTGTCTATATAGCTCCTCCCTTAGCTCCGCCCCCCCCCTCAGTCATTCTCTTTGCCTGCTTAACTGCTAGGAAGGGTAAAGTGAGTGTGGTGACAAAAATGTTAGTTTTTATTTTCTCAAGCAAAAGTTTGTTATTTTAAATGGTACCGGTGTGTACTATTCACTCTCTGGCAGAAAAAGGATGAAGATTTCTGCAAGGAGGATGATGATCTTAGCACTTTGTAACTAAGATTCACTGCTGTTCTCACAAGGGCTGAAGAGTACAGGAAAACTTCAGTTGGGGGAACGGTTTGCATGCAAAGCTGCATTGAGGTATGTTCAGTCTATTTTTTTCTAGACATGGCTAGTTTAGAAACACTCTGGTGTGTTTCTTTTAGGCCCCATAATATCTAGTGAGGGGGGAGGGGCCTATTTCCACGCCTCAGTTGCGCAGTTTCTTTTCCTCAGAGACATCCAGCTGCTTCTACAGAGGGTCCTGCTGTGTTTGAGGGCTTTAAAGAAGTTTTTTTCCCACAAATCTTTCCTAAAGGGCAGGTAAGCGCCACAGCAGAGCTGTGGCAAGGTGCTGAACGTTGTTTTACCGGTTTTTGACGTTTTGTCAATCCGGTTTTTACATTAAGGGGTTAATTGTTTATTTGTCTAGCTGTGCAAACTTACTAAGGCTTTATGATGCTACTGTAAAAATTTCGTAAAGTTTACTGCTTTTTTACACTGTTTTGCAGAGTTTGTGCATCTTTTTTTCTCTTAAAGGCACAGTACTGTTTTTTTTCTAAGTATTATTTGCTTTGATTAAAGTGTTTTCCAAGCTTGCTTGTTTCATTACTAGCCTGTAAAACATGTCTGACATCAAGGAAAATCCTTGTTCAATGTATTTAGAAGCCATTGTGGAACCCCCTCTTAGAATGTGTCCCACTTGCAGTGATATGTCTATAAATTATAAAGAACATATTTTAGCACTTAAAAATATAGCAATAGATTATTCTCAGACAGAAGGAAATGAGGGTTTGCCATCTAGCTCTCCCGAAGTGTCACAACCAGTAACGCCCGCACAAGTGACGCCAAGTACCTATAGTGCGTCAAATTCATTTACTTTACAAGACATGGCCACAGTTATGAATACAACCCTCACAGAGGTTTTATCTAAACTGCCTGGTTTACAAGGAAAGCGTGACAGCTCTGGGTTAAGAACAAATGCTGAGCCGTCTGACGCTTTAGTAGCCGTATCCGATATACCCTCACAATGTTCTGAAGTAGGGGTAAGGGATTTGTTATCTGAGGGAGAAATTTCTGATTCAGGAAAGACGTTCCCTCAGACAGATTCTGATATGACGGCGTTTAAATTTCAGCTTGAACACCTCCGCTTATTGCTCAGGGAGGTATTAGCGACTCTAGATGATTGTGACCCTATAGTGGTCCCAGAGAAATTGTGTAAAATGGACAAATACTTAGAGGTTCCTGTTTACACTGATGTTTTTCTAGTCCCTAAGAGGATTGTGAATATTGTTACTAAGGAGTGAGATAGACCAGGTATTCCGTTCGCTCCCCCTCCTGTTTTTAAGAAAATATTTCCCATATCTGACACCATGCGGGACTCGTGGCAGACGGTTCCTAAGGTGGAGGGAGCTATTTCTACTCTTGCTAAGCGTACAACTATACCTATCGAAGACAGTTGTGCTTTCAAAGATCCTATGGATAAAAAATTAGAGGGTCTCCTAAAGAAAATTTTTGTTCATCAAGGTTTTCTTCTCCAACCTATTGCGTGCATTGTTCCTGTAACTACTGCAGCTGCTTTCTGGTTCGAGGCTCTAGAAGAGGCTCTCCAGATGGAGACTCCATTAGAGGATATTATGGATAGAATTAAGGCCCTTAAGTTGGCTAATTCTTTCATTACAGATGCCGCTTTCCAACTGGCTAAATTAGCTGCAAAGAATTCAGGTTTTGCCATTTTAGCACGCAGGGCGTTATGGCTTAAGTCCTGGTCTGCTGATGTGCCATCAAAATCTAAACTATTGAACATCCCTTTCAAAGGAAAGACCCTATTCGGGCCTGAACTGAAAGAGATTATTTCAGACATCACTGGAGGGAAAGGCCATGCCCTCCCTCAGGATGAGACTAATAAAATGAGGACCAAACAAAATAATTTTCGTTCCTTTCGGAACTTCAAGGGTGGTCCCGCTTCAGCTTCCCCTGCAGCAAATCAAGAGGGGAATTTTGCCCAATCAAAGTCAGTCTGGAGACCTAACCAGGCTTGGAACAAAGGTAAACAGGCCAACAAGCCTGCTGCTGCCTCTAAGACAGCATGAAGGGGTAGCCCCCGATCCGGGACCAGATCTAGTAGGGGGCAGACTCTCTCTCTTCGCTCAGGCTTGGGCAAGAGATGTTCATGATTCCTGGGCTTTAGAAATTGTGTCCCAGGGATATCTTCTGGACTTTAAAGACTCCTCCCCAAGGGGGAGATTCCACATTTCTCAATTGTCTGCAAACCAGACAAAGAGAGAGGCATTCTTACGCTGTGTAGAAGACCTACATACCATGGGAGTGATCCGCCCAGTTCCAAAAGCAGAACAAGGGCTAGGTTTTTAATCAAACCTGTTTGTGGTTCTGAAAAAAGAGGGAACTTTCAGACGAATCTTGTATCTCAAAATTCTAAACAAATTCCTCAGAGTACCATCTTTCAAGATGGAGACTATTCGGACTATTCTTCCTCTGATCCAGGAGGGTCAATATATGACTACCGTGGACTTAAAGGATGCGTATCTACACATCCCTATTCACAGAGATCATCATCGATTCCTCAGATTCTCCTTTCTGGACAGGCATTACCAGTTTGTGGCCCTTCCCTTCGGGTTGGCCACGTCTCCCAGAATTTTCACAAAGGTGCTAGGGTCCCTTTTGGTGGTTCTAAGACCGCGGGGCATAGCAGTGGCACCTTATCTAGACGACATCTTAATTCAGGCGTCGACTTTCCAGCTAGCCAAGTCTCACACGGACATCGTGTTGGCTTTTCTGAGATCTCACGGGTGGAAGGTGAACATAAAAAAAAGAGTTCTCTCGTCCCTCTCACAAGAGTTTCCTTCCTAGGGACTCTGATAGACTCGGTAGAAATGAAAATATTTCTGACGGAGGTCAGAAAATAAAAACTTTTAATTACTTGCCGAGCTCTTCATTCGATTCCTCGGCCATCAGTGGCTCAGTGTATGGAGGTAATCGGACTCATGGTAGCGGCAATGGACATAGTTCCTTTTGCCAGCCTACACCTCAGACCACTGCAACTATGCATGTTCAAACAGTGGAATGGGGATTATGCAGATTTTATCTCCTCAACTGCAGCTGGACCAGGAGACCAGAGATTTTCTTCTCTGGTGGTTGTCTCAGGAACACCTGTCTCAGGGAATGTGTTTCCGCAGGCCAGAGTGGCTCATAGTAACGACAGATGCCAGCCTGCTAGGCTGGGGTGCAGTCTGGAACTCCCTGAAAGCACAGGGCTTATGGTTTCGGGAGGAAACTCTCCTCCCGATAAACATACTAGAACTGAGAGCGATATTCAATGCGCTTCAGGCGTGGCCTCAGCTAGCTGCGGCCAAATTCATCAGATTTCAGTCGGACAACATCACGACTGTAGCTTATATCAATCATCAAGGAGAAACATGGAGTTCTCTAGCGATGAAGGTAACCAAAATAATCTGATGGGCGGAGGATCACTCTTGCCATCTCTCAGCAATCCATATCCCAGGGGTAGAGAACTGGGAGGCGGATTTCCTAAGTCATCAGACTTTTCATCCGGGGGAGTGGGAGCTCCCTCCGGAGGTATTTGCCCAGCTGACTCAGCTATGGGGCACACCTGAATTGGATCTGATGGCGTCCCGACAGAACGCCAAACTTCCTTGTTACGGGTCCAGGTCCCGGGATCCCCAGGCAGTACTGATAGATGCTCTAGCAGTGCCCTGGTCCTTCAATCTGGCCTATGTATTTCCACCGTTTCCTCTCCTCCCACGTCTGGTTGCCAGAATCAAGCAGGAGAGAGCTTTGGTGATTCTGATAGCACCTGCGTGGCCACGCAGGACTTGGTATGCAGCCCTAGTGAACATGTCATCTGTTCCACCGTGGACTCTGCCAATGAGGCAGGACCTTCTAATCCAAGGTCCATTCAAGCATCCAAATCTAATTTCTCTGCATCTGACTGCTTGGAGATTGAACGCCTGATTCTATCAAAGTGTGGTTTCCTTGAGTCGGTCATTGATACCCTGATTCAAGCTAGAAAGCCTGTCACCAGGAAAATCTATCATAAGATTTGGCGCAAATATCTTTGTTGGTGTGAATCCAAGGGTTACTCATGGAGAAAGATTAGGATTCCTAGAATATTGTCTTTTCTCTAAGAAGGATTGGAGAAGGGATTATCAGTTAGTTCCTTAAAATGACAGATATCTGCTTTGTCTATTCTTTTACACAAACGTCTGGCAGATGTCCCAGACGTTCAAGCGTTTAGTCAGGCCTTAGTGAGGATCAAGCCTGTATTTAAACCTGTTGCTCCGTCATGGCATGACATGACATTTTAAGCAACTTTCTAATTTACTCCTATTTTCAAATTGTCTTCATTCTCTTGGTATCTTTATTTGAAATGCAAGAAAATAAGTTTAGATGCTGGCCCATTTTTGGTGATCAACCTGGGTTGTTCTTGCTGATTGGTGGATAAACTCATCCACCAATAAAAAAGTGCTGTCCAGAGTTCTGAATAAAAAAAAAAGCTTAGGTGTCTTCTTTTTAAAATAAAGATAGCAAGAGAACGAAAAAAAAGTGATCATAGGAATAAATTAGAAAGTGGCTTAAAATTGCATGCTCTATCTGAATCATGAAAGAAAAAATTTGGGTTCAGTGTCCCTTTAAGATTCTATCTTGGAAAGTTTTGTTTTTAGTAGCTATCTCTTTGGCTTGAAGAGTTTCTTATTTATCTGCTTTACAGTGTGACTCACCTTACCTGGTTTTCCATGCAGATAAGGTGGTTTTGCGTACCAAACCTGGATTCCTTCCTAAGGTTGTTTCTAATAGGAATATCAATCAGGAAATTGTTGTTCCTTCTTTGTGTCCTAATCCTTCATCAAAGAAGGAACGTCTGTTGCACAATCTTGATGTGGTTCGTGCTTTAAGGTTCTACTTACAAGCAACTAAAGATTTCTGTCAAACATTTTCATTGTTTGTTGTTTACTCTGGTAAGCAGAGAGGTCAAAAGGCTACGGCTACCTCTCTTTCCTTTTGGCTGAAAAGCATCATCCGTTTGGCTTATGAGACTGCTGGCCAGCAGCCTCCTGAAAAAATTACTGCTCATTCTACTAGAGCAGTGGCTTCCACATGGGCTTTTAAAAATGAGACTTCTGTTGAACAGATTTGTAAGGCGGCGACTTGGTCTTCGCTTCATACTTTTTCCAAATTTGATACTTTTGCTTCTAAGGAGGCTATTTTTGGGAGAAAGGTTCTACAAGCAGTGGTACCTTCTGTTTAAGGTACCTGTCTTGTCCCTCCCTTCATCCGTGTCCTAAAGCTTTGGTATTGGTATCCCACAAGTATGGATGAATCCGTGGACTCGATACATCTTACAAGAGAAAACAGAATTTATGCTTACCTGATAAATTTCTTTCTCTTCTGATGTATCGAGTCCACGGCCCGCCCTGTCTGTTTAAGACAGGTAGTGTATTTTTATTTAAAAAACTTCAGTCACCTCTGCACCCTATAGTTTCTCCTTTTTCTTCCTAGCCTTCGGTCGAATGACTGGGGGGGTGGAGCTAAGTGAGGAGCTATATAGACAGCTCTGCTGTGGGTGCTCTCTTTGCCACTTCCTGTAAGGAAGGAGAATATCCCACAAGTATGGATGAATCCGTGGACTCGATACATCACAAGAGAAAGAAATTTATCAGGTAAGCATAAATTCTGTTTTATGTGGGGCATCTTTGATTTTTATTCTTCTGGCACCTTTTCACACAGATATTTCTTCTACTGTTCCTTGTTCCTCGGCAGAATGACTGGGGGATAAGGGAAGTTGGAGGAGTATTTAAGTCTTTGGCTGGGGTGTCTTTGCCTCCTCCTGGTGGCCAGGTTCTTATTTCTCAAAAGTAATGAATGCAGCTGTGGACTCTTTCCATCGGAAGAAAAGAAAATTATCATGTAAACATAATTTGTTTTTTGTTTTATTTTCAAATCTTTATAATCTTTTGTTTTCTTTATTATATTAGGACCTAAACACCCCCCCCCATAACGCAGAGATACTTTAAGGTAAAATAAAGTAATAAAATGATTGTCCTATAAATATATGGCTCTTTTTTGTGCATTAGTGCTGAGTTTTACAAAAGTCATAAACTAATAATTCATCAGCAATTTTATCACCTGTTGGTAGTAACACACATGCTCAGATATGTGTGCCTTTGGTTGTCAGTATCACTCAGCAGTGATGTAATTGATTAGTTTTCGGCAACACACAGTTCTGCAGTTCTGTTGTAACCCTGTGCTAAATTCTTGCTGGCCTGTAATATAGCAGTTTGTGACCCCTTGATTGCAAGTAACAGAGGCTGTAAGAGAATGACGGATTCTCTACACATATTAACCCTTTCTGACAACCAGGTACATCACATGTACTAACAGGGCTTAAGAATAATTTAGTGAGTGCTAGGTCCAGCTATTTTCTTGGCATAATGGAGTAGGGCTGGACTGGGACAAAAAAAAAATGCCTGGGCAGCCCTCTACAACCCCCTTTTGTTATTTATGTTTAAATCTTTTTTATTGTTATGAAAAAGGAAAAATTAGTTATAACAATGGTCAATCATCTCACCCTAAACATACCATGCGTGATAACATTATAGAAAAAAAAACTAATTATTCAATATTTCTCCTGAGGTTCCTATTCACTGCAAAAGTCATTTAATGTTGGATGGATACTGTTCAGACCAAGTTTTGAAGGACAATCAGTGTCTCTATTATTGTCTTTGTCATCTCAGGGAGAAAACCAGGTTATGTCATTCCAATTAAAAAAAACATAGGTTTTGAACCATACAACAATAATAGGATATAGAAGAAGAAGAAAGAAAGAGAGAAAGAAAGAAAGAAAGAGAAAAAGAAAGAAAGAAAGAAAGAAAGAAAGAAAAAGAAAGAGAAAAAGAAAGAAAGAAAGAAAGAAAGAGAGAGAGAAAGAAAGAAAGAAAGAAAGAAAGAGAGAAAGAAAGAAAGAAAGAGAAAAAGAAAGAAAGAGAAAAAGAAAGAAAGAAAGAAAGAAAGAGAAAAAGAAAGAAAGAGAGAAAAAGAAAGAAAGAAAGAAAGAGAGAAAAAGAAAGAAAGAAAGAGAGAAAAAGAAAGAAAGAGAAAAAGAAAGGGAGAAAGAGAAAAAGAAAGAAAGAGAAAAAGAAAGAAAGAAAGAAAGAAAGAGAAAAAGAAAGAGAGAAAGAGAAAAAGAAAGAAAGAGAAAAAGAAAGAAAGAGAAAAAGAAAGAGAGAAAGAAAGAAAGAGAAAAAGAGAGAAAGAGATAAATAGAGAAAGAGAAAGAGAAAAAGAAAGAAAGAGAGAAAGAGAAAAAGAAAGAAAGAAAGAAAGAAAGAGAAAAAGAAAAATGAAAAAAAAAATACCCACTAATTACAAACCAGAAAGCTATTTTGACAGCTTCTTGATCAGTTAGGTAAAGTAAAGTAAAATAAGGTGCCAAGGTCCCCCCCTTCCCTCCCGGGCAGTTAAACCACCTAGCTCTATATCCATGAAAGGACTTAATAAAGTCTATGTATCCGAAGTCCCACTGAGTGTCCAGTAAAACCAAACTCTCTCAAATTGTGCTTGTGTGTCCAGAATTTTAAAGGCAGATTCATACATGCGATAGGTCAGGGACAGTTTATTCTTCACCTCCTCCCATGGGGGAGCTTTAGTTTTCCAGTACATTGCAATACTCGTTCTGGTAACTGTGCAAGTGATTTTAATAAACGTGTTTATATGTCTGTTAAATCGCCCTTTTGTTATTTAAAGAGATAATGTACTGACCGCTCGCCTCACTAAGGCCCTGATGATCTAAAGTCGGGCAATGCTGCAAAATATTCAGAAGGAATCTGCTGCATGGTTGAGCAAACTAGTGAAATATTCCAAACTGCCAACATCATTAACATGATGGGGGTCCCTAAATCTAAACTGGGCTTATAGAATAGTCTCTAATCATTAGGTTAACCAAGTTAGAGCTGAACAGATGAAAAATAAATTTGTCAGACATGGCTATAACAGATTAGAATGATCTAATATTTAAACTGAGTTAAGTAGTCTCACAGCCAGACATATAAAAAATGATGATGTCAGAATGAATTTTTTTACAACTTATAAAACCATAAGTAAGAGACATTTTGGTATAAAAAATGGTATTTACTGATAGAATCCATAGAGTGGCCTACCACAAGGGGAGTACCATAGGGAAAAGATTGGTACATGATAGTATTCATAACCCCTCTGAAAATATAAGAGGAAAGTTTGTGGCACTCCAAGGCATGGAACTTTTCCATGCTTGGGATATGTGCAATGTAATAGTGTTTTTAAAGGATGGGTCATTTCCCATCCATATACAGGCAGGAAGTTCCACATTCAGGGAACCTTTACGTGCAACTCCACTTATGTGGTGTATGCGCTGAAGTGCCCATGTCGACTTCTTTATGTGGGTGAGACAACTCAAAAAATGAAAGACTGTATATGTCAGCATAAGTCTACTATAAGAAATGAAACGACTTCCCACCTTCCAGTTCCTTCCCATTTTTTAGAAAATGGCCACCAAGCTAATTGACTTAAATTTATGGTCATTGATGGTATTAAAAAAAGTTAAGGGGTGACACCAGAATGAGGGAGTTGCTTCAGAAGGAAACTAAATGGATTTGGCTATTAAATACATTGCTCCCTAAAGGCCTTAATAGGGAGTTTGATCTGCTTCATCTAATTTAATACAACTATGGTTAAATCCAATTAAATGTATAGGTATAGTGTGTATGGACAGGTTTCCCCTTAAACCTATACAAATTCTGGGCAACTTCTTATTGGTTGGTGTCTATCCTATTTGCTGCTATGTTTTTATATGGGGCTTGCAATCCATTGAGGGATTGATATGGGTTTTAGTTAGTTTTTTTATTGGAATATATGTGATCAGTAAATTGTTGTCACTGCCCACTTCCCTGTGATTGGCCCTCTGTTTTATTGTGGGGTGTATAGATGGGTGTATTTTGGCACTTTGTATTAGCTTTAGCAAGGGTCAGGAACCCCCGAATCATTGCTCTTCTTTCAATAAAGTTTTCCCTGCATGGAGTGTGGTACCTCACTTTGCTAAACGTCATTAACAGATGGCATTGCAGAGAGGGGTTTTACTATACATCTCAATCGATGGAGAGGCTGGCGATATATTCCAACCAGCATCACCACCAACATTGGCGATTTAAAGTAAAGGATACCTGTCTTTCCTAAGATATGGTGAGTCCACGGCTTTAGTAATTACTGTTGGGAAAATCTCTCCTGGCCAGCAGGAGGAGGCAAAGAGCACCACAGTTAAACTGCTAAGTATCATCCCCCTTACCCACAACCCCCAGTCATTCTCTTTGCCTTCGGTGCATGGAGGAGGTGAAGTTTAGGTGAAATTTTGATTTAATCTAGAAGCAAGTTTTGGGGTATAGCCGTATTCCATGTCATTCCTTGCAGTCGGGTAGTGGTGGCTTTAAAGCAGTTAGGAACTTGTAAAGAGGTACTTACTGTGTTTTCCTAACAATTGCTGCCCTAGTTTAGAAAGCCAGAGTTAGCTACTCTGTTATTTCTTTTTCAAAGGTCTCTGTGAAGAACTGTGTCTTCTCATACCTTGTAACTGTCTACATGCAGGACAGTGGAGCAGGTAAGTGCTTTTTCTTCCAGTTAGGGAGACCATGCACTTAACCAATTAAAGGTCACTGCTTTTTTATTGGGATATAGATTATCCTGTTGTATGGGTTACACTGGGGCATGAAGCAGGCACTGTAGCATATGTGAGGCTAACATTTAAACTCTTTTAAAAAGAAAGGGTAAAATGTTTTTATTAGGCTTTATTTTCTGACACATATTTACTTGATAAAACACAAGTTTAAACTGAGAGTAAGGCTGAATTTTCTATTTCAGCAGTTTATTAATTTCCCCTTTGCTTTAAAATAAAATGATGCAACATTTTAAACTGTCAGGTTTGAAAAAAATGGATATTTCTGGTACTCAGGGTACCAGGAAGTGGTACCTCTCTGTCGCAGCAGTAATTTGAGCTCGGCAGCTGCGGTCACATGACCGGCTTTACTTAAAGGGACATGAAACTCAAATTTTTTCTTTCATGATTTAGAAAGAGCATGCAATTTTAAACAACTTTCTAATTTACTTATTTTATCTAATTTGCTTCATTCTCTTGATATACTTTGCTGAAAAGCATATCCAGATAGACTCCGTAGCTACTGATTGGTTGCTACACATAGATGCCTCGTGTGATTGGCTCACCCATGTGCATTGCTATTTCTTTAACAATGGATATCTAAAGAATGAAGCAAATTAGATAATAGAAGTAAATTGGAATGCTGTTTAAAATTGTATTCTCTACTTTAATCATGAAATATTTTTTTTGGGTTTAGTGTCCCTTTAATAACGTTTCTGAGTTGTTTTTCTCCATTTCTAGGTGATCCTGTCTTAATTGATAGCGGTAAGGCACCTCAGTAATTGAGGTTTGGGGTTGCCTGAGGGGTATTTTAGAAGTTTATTTGATGTTTATTAAATGTTTTTTCTTAACTTTTCTCACATAACTTTAGCTGGGGATCAATCCTAATTTGGGATAACATTTAAAGTGTATTTTTTCCTTGGCTTATTTTAATTGAATATTAAAATCTTTTAAACTTATCTGTACACGTTTATTTACTGTTTCACAACATGTCTGATATGAAGCAAGAGCCTGCTCTCATGAATCCATGCTTATTATGTTTAGATGCACAAATTGCTGCTCCTATGCAATTTTGTTCTTCATGTGTCAAGAAAATCTTACAAAATAAAGGTAAAATGTTTGAACCTAATGTCTCTCAGGATGATGCTGTTAAAATAATACCTCAGCTTTCTCCTGCTACGTCCCAAGCCTCAATGGTGTCAAATGCAGTGTCCTGCGGTTCCTCTATAACTCTTAGGTGAGTTTCATTTAAAAGCAGAAATTGCTGCCCAGGTATCTTTAGCAGTATCTGTGGCATTAGCTGCCATTCCCAGATTACAGGGAAAATGCAAGAGGAAAATTAAGAAAGCAAGGTGCCTGCTTCCTAAGTTGCCCTTTCTCATAAGTCTGATGAGGAAGATACATCAGGACTTTCTGAGGGTGAAATCTCAGATTCGGACAGTAAAATTCCTTCTTCTGAGACTGAGGTGGTATCCTTCAGATTTAAGCTTGAACACCTTTGTGTATTTTTAGAGGAGGTTTTAGCTACTTTAGACGACTCTGATACCCCTGTCGTTGTCTCTCCTAATGAATCTAGTAAACGTAATAGTTTATTTGATGAACCTTCCACTTCGGAGGTTTTTCCTGTGCCGAACCGTGCTAGGGAGATTATCTCACAGGAATGGGAGAAACCAGGGGTATCTTTTTCCCTGTCTCCCATTTTTAAGAAAATGTTTACTGTCGAGGACTCCATTAAAGACCCTTGGTATACTGTACCCAAAGTTGAAGGGGCCATTTCCATTCTGGCTAAGAGAACCACTATTCCTATTGAGGATAGCTACTCTTTTAAGGATCCGATGGACAAGAAGCTGGTGGCTTATTTGAAAAAGATTTTTGTTCATCAAGGTCTCCAATGGCAACCTGCAGTGTGTATTGCCACAGTGACTAGTGCGGAATCTTATTGGTTCAACACCTTGTCTGATTCTCTTCAAGTAGAGACTTCCTTGGATGAAATTCAAGATAGGATTAAAGCTCTTACGTTGGCCAATTCCTACAGGTTGTTAGACTAGGAGCTAAAACTTCTAGTTTAGCTGTCTTAGCATGCAAAACCCAATCAGTCTTGGAACAAGGGGAAACAATCAAAGAAACCCGCAGCTGATTCCAAATGTGTTTGCCCCCGATCCGGGATTGGATCAGGTGGGGGGCAGACTTTCTCAGTTCTCTCGAACCTGGAAACAAGATGTCCCAGATCCCTGGACTGTGGACATAGTATCCCAGGGTTACAAATTGTAATTCAATACTTTTCTTCCCAGAGGCAGATTCCATCTCTCAAGATTATCTGCAGACCAGATAAAGAGAGAGGCGTTCTTGAAATGTATATAACATATTTCCTCCCTGGGAGTGATAGTTCCAGTTCCAGTGCAGGAATAGGGTCTTGAATTCTACTCCAACCTATTTGTGGTTCCCAAACAAGAGGGAACTTTCCGTCCCATTCTAGACTTGAAGTGTCTAAACAAGTTTCTCAAAGTTCCCTCCGCCAAGATGGAGACTATACGCTCCATTCTTCCTTTAGGTCTATGGTTGTCATGAACAGACCTTCTTGTACTAAAGGATGCGTATCGTCATGTTCCTATTCACAAGGACCATCACAGATTCCTGAGATTTGCCTTTCTGGACAAACATTTCCCATTTGTGGCCCTTCTATTTGGTCTAGCCATGGCTCCCAGGATTTTTTCAAAGCTTCTGGGGGCTCTTTTGGCAGTAATCCATTATCGTGGAATTGCTGTGACACCCTACCTGGGCGACATATTGGTTCAGGCGCCATATTTTACCAAAGTAAATCTTACACAGAGATATTGTTGTCTTTTCTTTGTTCCCACGGGTAGAATGTGAATCTGGAAAAAAGCTCCCTTTCCCCTGCTACAAGAGTAGTGTTCTTAGGGACCATAATAGATTCTCTATTGATGAAGATTTTTCTAACAGAGGTCAGGAAAAACAAAATAATTTCCTCTTGCCTCTTTCTTCAGGCTACTGCTCATCCTTCAGTGGCTCAATGTATGGAGGTAATCGGTCTGATGGTGGCTTTCATGGACATTATTCCTTTTGCTCGATTCCATTTGAGAGCTCTCCAGTTGTGCATGCTCAGACAATAGAATGGCGACTATGCGGATCTATTTCAGAGAATAGAGTTAGATCAGTTGTCAAGGGACTCTCTGCCGTGGTGAATTTCTCAGGAACATGTGTCTCAGGGCACATGCTTTTGGAGAGCTTCCTGGGTGATCGTGACCAGGAACACCAGCCTGCTGGGCTGGGGGAGCAGTCTGGAACTAGTTAAAAGCTCAAGGCCTTTGGACTCAGGAGGAGTCTGCTCTTCCCATCAACATCTTGGAGTAGAAGGTGATTTACAATGCTCTATTGGCTTCGCCTCAGTTGTCCTCAGCCCAGTTTATTAGGTTCCAGTCAGACCACATAACCTCTGTGGCTTACTTCAATCACCAGAGAGGATCTTGGAGATCCTTAGCCTTGAAGGAGGTTACTTAGATTCTTCAGTGGGCAGAAATCCACAATTGCTGTCTATCTGACATCCACATTCCAGGAGTAGAAAACTGGGAAGCGGATTTTCTGAGCAGACAGACTTTTTATCCCAAGGAGTTGTTTTCCAGCTTAGTCCTCAAATAGGGGGTGCCGGAGTTAGATCTAATGGCATCCCATCAGAATGCCAAGCTTCCAAGGTACAGTTCAAGGTCAAGAGATCTGCAGGCCGTTCTGATAGATGCTTTGGTGGTTCCTTGGGTTTTCAGGTTGGCATACCTGTTTCTTCCGTTTGCTCTCCTTCCATGAGTCTTTGCTCGTATCAAACAGGAGAGGGCATCATTGATTCTAATAGCCCCTGCATGGCCTCACAGGATCTGGTTTGCAGACCTAGTGGAGATGTCATCTCTCCCACCTTGGAGACTACCTCTGAGGAAAACTCCTGATTCAGTGTCCCTTCCTTCTTTCAAATCTCGTTTCTCTGAAGCTGACTCCTTGGAGATTGAACACTTAAGTCTGTCTAAGCATGGTTTTTCTGAGTCTTTCACTGAGACCATGATTCAGGCTCTCAAGCCTGTTACTAGAAAAATTTACCATAAGATATGGCGTAAATATCTTTATTGGTGTGAATCCAAGGGCTACTCTTGGAGTGAAATTAGAATTCCTAGAATTTTATCTTTTCTTCAGGAAGGCCTGGAGAAGGGATTGTCAGTCAGTACCCTGAAGGGTCAGAAATCTGCCTTATCTGTTTTACTACATAAACGTTTGGCTGATGTGCCAGATGTGCAATCTTTTTATCAGGCATTGTTCAAAATCAGGTATGTCTTTAAGTCTGTTGCTTCTCCTTGGAGCCTTAACCTTGTTCTTAAAGTTTTACAGATGGCTCTGCTTGAGCAGTTGCATTCCACAGACATTAAGTTGTTATCCTGGAAGGTTTTGTTTCTTGTTGCTATCTCTTCTGCTCGAAGAGTCTTGGAACTCTCATCTCTGCAGTGCGATTCCCCTTATCTTATTTTTGATGCGATAAGGTGGTTCTTTGTACTAAGTTAGTTTTCCTTCCTAAGGTTGTTTCTAATAGAAATATCAATCAGGAAATTGTTGTTCCCTCTCGGTGTCCTAATCCTTCTTCTTCAAAAGAACGTTTGTTACACAATTTGGATGTTGTACGTGCTCTTAAATTCTACTTACAGGCGACTAAGAATTTTCACCAGTCCTCTGCCCTCTTTGTCTGTTTCTCTGTGAAACGTAAAGGTCAGAAAGCTACTGCTACTACTCTTTCTTTTTGGTTAAAAAGTATCATTCGTTTGGCTTAGGAGGCTGCTGTCCAGCAGTCTCATGAGAGAATTACGGGCTCATTCCACAAGAGCTGTTTCCTCTTCTTGGGCTTTCAAAAATGAAGCTTCTGTGGAACAAATTTGCAAGACTGCAATTTGGTCTTCTCTACATACTTTTTCCAAGTTTTATACTTTTGCCTCTGGTGAGGCTTCTTTTGGGAGAAAGGTTCATCAAGCCATGGTGCCTTCTGTTTAGGACTGCCTGTCTTGTCTCTCCCTATTTATCCATGTCCTCTAGCTTGGGTATTGGTTCCCAACAGTAATTACTCAAGCCGTGGACTCACCATATCTTAGGAAAGAACAACAAAATTTATGCTTACCTGATAATACATTTCTTTCCGGATTGGTGAGTCCACCATGGCCCCACCCTTTATTTTAAGTCAGTTGTTCTTTTGACTAAAACCTCAGGCATCTCTACACCTTGTATTACTCCTTTTTCTCCATTTCCCTTCGGTCCAATAACTGAGGGTGGGGGTAAGGGAGAGATACTTAGCAGTTTAACTGTGGTGAGTTTGACTCCTCTTGCTGGCCAGGAGAGATATTCCCAACAATAATTACTCAAGCCGTGGACTCGCCAAATCCAGAAATAAATAAATTTATCAGGTAAGCATAAATTTAGTTTTTTTTAATATATAGCACCAAGCCTAATAAATATACCCATGTATCCCTAAACAGACATAACCCACCATCATAAACTAAACCTACACTACTTAACTCCTAAACAGTCAATAGCCCACCGCAATAAACGTCTTAACTTAATCCCTACACCGCCAATAGCCCACTGCAAGAAACGTCCTAACATATTAACCTTTAAACCACCAATAGCCCACTGCAAGAATCTTCCTAACCTATTGACCTCTAAACCGCCAGTAGCCCACTGCAATATCCCCCTACACTACTTAACCCCTAAATTGCCAATAGCCCACTTCAATAAACCCTACACTACTTTACCCCTAAACCACCACAACTCTCCACTGCAAGAAACCCCATAACCTATTAAAAAAAAACAACAAAAAAAACCTTATACTAACACTAAAACCTACTCTAACAATCTCCCTTAGAAGGGTATTTTGTAGGGCATTGCCCTAAAGCGTTAACAGCTCTTTTATATTTAAAATAAAAAATACCTAGTCTAAAATTAAAGTCAACCCCCTAAACATCCAGGCGGCAACCCATCTTCAGCCAATTTCCCTTAGAAGGGTATTTTGTAGGACATTGCCCTAAAGCGATAACAGCTCTTTTATATTTAAAATAAAAAATCCCTAGTCTAAAATTAAAGTAGACCCCCAACCCCCTAAACATCCAGACGGCAACCCATCTTCAGCCATTTTCTTCAATGGTACCGTTCCACTGGGGAAGTCTTTGGATCTTCTATCCCATTGAAGAAGATGGCTAAAGATGGACCGCCTCCTGGATGAAGAGGAGCTCCGCGAGAATTGAGGTCATTGGAGCCGGATTGAAGTTGGGTGAGTAGAAACTTTAGAAAATAAGGGTATACTAGGCGCTGCTTAATAATATATATATAAAATATCCTCTAATGATTATAAATGTTTGCCTAAACCTGATGGTATTATACTAGATGTAGTACACAATTGACATAAATATGTCTATACATAAATATAAAAAATATGAAAAATACGAAAATGTTCTTACAAGTCACAATGCTAAATGTCCATTAAAAGTCCATGTTTGTTGCAGGAAATTAAAAAACAGGCAGCTCCTTAGAAAAGTCCCAAACGAACTTGATGCAGAAATCTATAAAAACAAAGATAAAAGAGCGCCCAAACGCATCTAAGTGCAGACTGTCTGTACAATATTTATTAACACAAAATAAGAATATCTCACATAAGGAAATACACTCACAATTTAAAAAATCATAGCACGCGATGTATAAAATCACCCAGTAAATGTCTCCTTTGCTCCGGCTCCAGTGGCGTTGCGCGTGACGTCAGTGTCACGGCTGTGTGTAGCTGAGTTAGCTTCTGACCAATCAAGCGGTAACTTCCGTAGATCCCTTCTCCGCTATTGGTTGGTTGTTACTGGTAGTGGAAAATGCTTTCCCAATATAGCGATGTGAGTCTTTCTCACCAAAGTGTATATCGTTAGACCATAGATTGGCATATAGACACATAAAACATCTATCCTCAGCCCGCTTGATGTATTCCAACTTGATAGATATATACAACAGAATTGCGGCCTCACTGGATAAAGGTTATATAAAAACTGATATGGGCAGTGTGAAAGCCCCCTCACTCAACGTACGTTTCGTTCCGTGCTGGAACTTTTTCAAGAGTGCTGTTAATCTCTGACTTCCTACCTTTTAAGGGGAGTGTCAGTCTACTATTTAACTGTTTCAGTGCCTGTTCTCCGGCTTTGCTAAATTAGTAATACATGTTAAAAGTGCACCAATGTACTATTATTTACATCTACTTATCATAAATATTGCATTATTTACATTAATTTAAATACATGCATTTGAAAGTATAACATAAAATATTTATATGTGCTTACCTATAACTTTATAAAAATCAGTAATAATGCTGTAAAAAACATGGATCATCTAAAAAAAATAAAAAACATTTTCATTTAAATATATAAATACATTGGATCGTTAAAAACATAAATATGTACTAAAATATTATCCAGATATTAATACCTACTACTACCCTAAGTTAAAAAGGCTTGTATATCTAGATCAATATTTAACCCTTGTGGATAGAGACAATCCAACTTTTTTATCCAAAAGGTTTCTCGTTGACGTAATTTGAGCAGCCTATTGGTGTCCCATATATTAGGAGGGACCCAATCTATAATTTTAATTTCTAAGTCCTTAGGATCACAACTATGCACCTGTTTAAAATGCTGAGAAACACTATGAGTTTCAAGCCCTTTCTCAATATTATTTAGATGTTCCCTGAAACGATATTTTATTTTTCTCTTCGTTCTACCTACATAGATATAATTGCATTTACACTTAAGGTGGTATACCACATAGGTGCTCATACAGGTACACCTATCCTTATTAGAAAACCTTTTTGAATTGTCAAAATTTTCAATCACATTGTGGTTATTCGGTATATGGGGACACATAACACAATCTTTCTTTTTACATTGAAATGTACCTGTACTCATTCCCCAGTCTGACATCTTTACTGGTGGTTTACTCCGGAGTTTACTAGGGGCTAAAATGTTTTTTAAATCCCTATTTTTCCTAAATACCATTTCTGACTTTTCACCCAGTGAATTCTTTAGGATGGGGTCTAGTTGTAATACCTTCCAATGTTTATTTAGTATATCCTTGATCTTATAATGTTGGTTATTGTATTTAGTTATAAATAAAGGATTTTTATTTTCCACTACAGGATGTTTA
This sequence comes from Bombina bombina, assembly GCF_027579735.1. Taxonomy (NCBI): domain Eukaryota; kingdom Metazoa; phylum Chordata; class Amphibia; order Anura; family Bombinatoridae; genus Bombina; species Bombina bombina. The sequence continues at coordinate 273,987,639 of NC_069506.1, read as the reverse complement.
GTGACTTTCTTGCTATTTATTTTATCTAGTAAATGTTTTCTATCCATCATATCCACCTTATTTTTCATTGTACAAAGGAGTTCGCTATTATATCCTTTATCTAAAAATTTTTTGGTTAGAATATCAGCTTCGTGATTATAGTCATTTTCATTTGTGCAGTTGCGCTTAATGCGCTGGTACTGTCCCAGAGGTATATTGTTTTTCCACCGTTTATGGTGGCCACTTTTTGCATTTAATAATCCATTTCTGTCAGTTTCTTTTCTAAAGTTCTTTACTGCTATTTTGTTATTATCCACAAAAAGTGTTAAATCCAAGAAACTGATATCTGTCTTTGATTGTGTGTATGTAAATTCTAGATTGTAGTCATTGCGATTCATGTGTTTTATAAATCTCTCTATTTCTAGGGGTTCTCCCTCCCAAATGATGATAATATCATCTATGTACCTGTAATACATGTATATATTAAACAGGTACGGGTTATTATTCCATATTTTGAATTCTTCAAAATTAGACATGTATAGATTCGCATACGATGGGGCAAAAGTCGTCCCCATCGCTGTCCCCTGTGTTTGTTTGTAAAATTTGTTTTCAAATAAAAAATAGTTATGAGAGAGGATAAACTGAATAGACTCAGAAATGAACTTCGATTGAATCTCAGATATGTTTCCTTTTCTGCATTCCTCCTTAATTACTATTACACCCTTACTGTGGGGTATACTAGTGTACAATGCTGATACATCACATGTCACCCAACTAAAGTTTGGCCTCCATTCTTTTCCTTCAAATTTACTAATTACATCCACAGTATCTCTAATGTAAGAAGGTATTACTTTAACTAGGGGTTGCAAAAAATAATCAATATATTTTGACATGTTGTCGCACAAAGACCCAATACCTGACACTATGGGCCTGCCAGGTGGTTCCCTCGCGTTTTTATGCATTTTCGGTAGATGATAGAAGCATGCCACCTTAGGGCATGCTTCATATAAATATGCAAATTCATTTTGATTTAATATTCCGTCTTGCTTAGCCTTACATAGAAACTCAAATATTTCTTTCTTATAATTTTGGGTAGGATTAAACGTTAAGGGTTGATATGTATCTTCATTACTCAACAATTTATATGCCTCCTTCAAATAGTCACATCTGTTTTGGACAACCAATCCACCCCCCTTATCAGCATTCCTATAGACTACATCATAGTCCTCAGTTAAAGTTTTGAGAGAGGCTCTTTCTTCTTTAGTTAGATTATCATTTCTACATTTCCTTCCATATGATAATTTGTTAATATCTTCACAAACTAGTTTATTAAATATTTTTATAAATTCACTCTGACTGTTCTGTGGATAGAAGATAGACTTCCTTTTGAGGGGGCAATGGCTCATTAGTGAGTGATTCTCTTCATGTAGAGAGCAATTCAATAACTCCTCTTCTAAATCATTGTTATATTTAATTTGGGTAAGGTTTTCATTGTCAAGCACTTCTAAATTCCTCAATGTTAACATATCTTCATCACTAAATTCCATATTATCAGTCAAATTTATCTTATCATAATATCTCTTTAAAGTCAATTTTCTAATGTATCTCTGTACATCTATAAATAATTCAAATTGATTGGGCTGTGAGATAGGGGCAAAATTTAATCCCTTCGATAATAGTTTCATTTGATTTTCTGTGAATGTTTTATCCGATAGATTGAAAATTAACTGATGACCTGTTTCTAATTCCAACCGTTTCTGTTCCTTTTTTCGTTGTTTGTTTCCCCCTCTACAGCCTCTATATCTTCTAATTGCCTTTTTGGTTTTCTTGGGGTATCTAGGGCCTTTGCATACGCCCCCCCCATTCCGTTTTGTCCCCTTGTCGCCAGGGGGGAGTTCCTAAAAAATGCCCCTTATTTTGATTGCCCCGTCTTTGTTCTCTAGGGGACCATGTTCTAGGTTGGTAACCAGAATTATAGTTATTCTCTCTAACCTTAGGTTTTGCTCCTTGATGGTTCCATCTAGGGCTATGATTCCCATATACCCTATCAGTCTGATTTACATTAAACTGGAATCTATTGGATGTCTCAATATTCGGGCTTTCCCCATTTTTCTTATCCCATATGATATTGGGTGTTCTATAACCACCGTTTCTATTGACATATTGTCCCTTATTCTGTTGCTGTTTATTAATATTAACCATTTGACCCTTCCCTCTATTATCTCTATATAAATCTATAGGATTATAATTATTTCCATTTTTATATGATATATGGGTACTTTTATTGGTTTTATTTGGATAATGTTGCCTCACGTGTGATCTCTGATTGTAATTATCAACTGGTATGGTTCTTATTTCCTGTGTATTATTAGGAATGGTCCAACTATTACTAGATTCAGTCTGTTCTGATTTGCTAGAATTATCCTGTTGTTTGTAGGTATACACCCTATCATTCCTAAAATCATCCAGGTCCCTCCTTAATTTTTTCAGTTTATTTGTTTCTAGTTCTTTAGCATATGAATTTATTTTGGTTTGTATGTTTTCATTTAGTTCCTTCCATTTATTGATACCTTGGAGAGGTTGTATTTTTTCCACAACTGTATCAATTTGTACTTTGAGATTTTCTAATTTATATTCCCTATATTTGATTAATATTTTTATTAGGGTAATGGAGCATTTATGTAGGGCTTGCTCCCATTCCATTTGATACTCTACCTCATCCAATTCGAATGCAGGAAATTTAAAAATTCTTAACCCTCTAGGTACAATATCATGTATGATATAGTTGTCCAATAGTACCAAATCTTGCCACTCTTTGGCATCTTTACCCAACAATTTCTCTAGTTCTCTAAATAATTCCATGGGATTATCTACTTTACCCACGTCATTATTACCAGTTAGCAAGTTAGTGGATCTTTGTCTACTAGATCTTAGGGAATTATTACCAAATTTATTTACTTCCACATTGGACTCCTCCATAGAAACAGATGGATTCTCCATTAGGTAAAATAGAATGTATGCTAAATAGTATATCTATCTTACTCTATTATGCTTATTGTATAAAAGCCAGTGATAATATATGTAATTTTACTGTATATGTGTAGCTGCAGCCCGTACTAGAATGGATTTAGAAAAAACATAAGAAAATAAGGGTATACTAGGCGCTGCTTAATAATATATATATAAAATATCCTCTAATGATTATAAATGTTTGCCTAAACCTGATGGTATTATACTAGATGTAGTGCACAATTGACATAAATATGTCTATACATAAATATAAAAAATATGAAAAATACGAAAATGTTCTTACAAGTCACAATGCTAAATGTCCATTAAAAGTCCATGTTTGTTGCAGGAAATTAAAAAACAGGCAGCTCCTTAGAAAAGTCCCAAACGAACTTGATGCAGAAATCTATAAAAACAAAGAAAAAAGAGCGCCCAAACGCATCTAAGTGCAGACTGTCTGTACAATATTTATTAACACAAAATAAGAATATCTCACATAAGGAAATACACTCACAATTTAAAAAATCATAGCACGCGATGTATAAAATCACCCAGTAAATGTCTCCTTTGCTCCGGCTCCAGTGGCGTTGCGCGTGACGTCAGTGTCACGGCTGTGTGTAGCTGAGTTAGCTTCTGACCAATCAAGCGGTAACTTCCGTAGATCCCTTCTCCGCTATTGGTTGGTTGTTACTGGTAGTGGAAAATGCTTTCCCAATATAGCGATGTGAGTCTTTCTCACCAAAGTGTATATCGTTAGACCATAGATTGGCATATAGACACATAAAACATCTATCCTCAGCCCGCTTGATGTATTCCAACTTGATAGATATATACAACAGAATTGCGGCCTCACTGGATAAAGGTTATATAAAAACTGATATGGGCAGTGTGAAAGCCCCCTCACTCAACGTACGTTTCGTTCCGTGCTGGAACTTTTTCAAGAGTGCTGTTAATCTCTGACTTCCTACCTTTTAAGGGGAGTGTCAGTCTACTATTTAACTGTTTCAGTGCCTGTTCTCCGGCTTTGCTAAATTAGTAATACATGTTAAAAGTGCACCAATGTACTATTATTTACATCTACTTATCATAAATATTGCATTATTTACATTAATTTAAATACATGCATTTGAAAGTATAACATAAAATATTTATATGTGCTTACCTATAACTTATAAAAATCAGTAATAATGCTGTAAAAAACATGGATCATCTAAAAAAAATAAAAAACATTTTCATTTAAATATATAAATACATTGGATCGTTAAAAACATAAATATGTACTAAAATATTATCCAGATATTAATACCTACTACTACCCTAAGTTAAAAAGGCTTGTATATCTAGATCAATATTTAACCCTTGTGGATAGAGACAATCCAACTTTTTTATCCAAAAGGTTTCTCGTTGACGTAATTTGAGCAGCCTATTGGTGTCCCATATATTAGGAGGGACCCATTCTATAATTTTAATTTCTAAGTCCTTAGGATCACAACTATGCACCTGTTTAAAATGCTGAGAAACACTATGAGTTTCAAGCCCTTTCTCAATATTATTTAGATGTTCCCTGAAACGATATTTTATTTTTCTCTTCGTTCTACCTACATAGATATAATTGCATTTACACTTAAGGTGGTATACCACATAGGTGCTCATACAGGTACACCTATCCTTATTAGAAAACCTTTTTGAATTGTCAAAATTTTCAATCACATTGTGGTTATTCGGTATATGGGGACACATAACACAATCTTTCTTTTTACATTGAAATGTACCTGTACTCATTCCCCAGTCTGACATCTTTACTGGTGGTTTACTCTGGAGTTTACTAGGGGCTAAAATGTTTTTTAAATCCCTATTTTTCCTAAATACCATTTCTGGCTTTTCACCCAGTGAATTATTTAGGATGGGGTCTAGTTGTAATACCTTCCAATGTTTATTTAGTATATCCTTGATCTTATAATGTTGGTTATTGTATTTAGTTATAAATAAAGGATTTTTATTTTCCACTACAGGATGTTTAGTGACTTTCTTGCTATTTATTTTATCTAGTAAATGTTTTCTATCCATCATATCCACCTTATTTTTCATTGTACAAAGGAGTTCGCTATTATATCCTTTATCTAAAAAATTTTTGGTTAGAATATCAGCTTCGTGATTATAGTCATTTTCATTTGTGCAGTTGCGCTTAATGCGCTGGTACTGTCCCAGAGGTATATTGTTTTTCCACCGTTTATGGTGGCCACTTTTTGCATTTAATAATCCATTTCTGTCAGTTTCTTTTCTAAAGTTCTTTACTGCTATTTTGTTATTATCCACAAAAAGTGTTAAATCCAAGAAACTGATATCTGTCTTTGATTGTGTGTATGTAAATTCTAGATTGTAGTCATTGCGATTCATGTGTTTTATAAATCTCTCTATTTCTAGGGGTTCTCCCTCCCAAATGATGATAATATCATCTATGTACCTGTAATACATGTATATATTAAACAGGTACGGGTTATTATTCCATATTTTGAATTCTTCAAAATTAGACATGTATAGATTCGCATACGATGGGGCAAAAGTCGTCCCCATCGCTGTCCCCTGTGTTTGTTTGTAAAATTTGTTTTCAAATAAAAAATAGTTATGAGAGAGGATAAACTGAATAGACTCAGAAATGAACTTCGATTGAATCTCAGATATGTTTCCTTTTCTGCATTCCTCCTTAATTACTATTACACCCTTACTGTGGGGTATACTAGTGTACAATGCTGATACATCACATGTCACCCAACTAAAGTTTGGCCTCCATTCTTTTCCTTCAAATTTACTAATTACATCCACAGTATCTCTAATGTAAGAAGGTATTACTTTAACTAGGAACTAAATGAAAACATACAAACCAAAATAAATTCATATGCTAAAGAACTAGAAACAAATAAACTGAAAAAATTAAGGAGGGACCTGGATGATTTTAGGAATGATAGGGTGTATACCTACAAACAACAGGATAATTCTAGCAAATCAGAACAGACTGAATCTAGTAATAGTTGGACCATTCCTAATAATACACAGGAAATAAGAACCATACCAGTTGATAATTACAATCAGAGATCACACGTGAGGCAACATTATCCAAATAAAACCAATAAAAGTACCCATATATCATATAAAAATGGAAATAATTATAATCCTATAGATTTATATAGAGATAATAGAGGGAAGGGTCAAATGGTTAATATTAATAAACAGCAACAGAATAAGGGACAATATGTCAATAGAAACGGTGGTTATAGAACACCCAATATCATATGGGATAAGAAAAATGGGGAAAGCCCGAATATTGAGACATCCAATAGATTCCAGTTTAATGTAAATCAGACTGATAGGGTATATGGGAATCATAGCCCTAGATGGAACCATCAAGGAGCAAAACCTAAGGTTAGAGAGAATAACTATAATTCTGGTTACCAACCTAGAACATGGTCCCCTAGAGAACAAAGACGGGGCAATCAAAATAAGGGGCATTTTTTAGGAACTCCCCCCTGGCGACAAGGGGACAAAACGGAATGGGGGGGGCGTATACAAAGGCCCTAGATACCCCAAGAAAACCAAAAAGGCAATTAGAAGATATAGAGGCTGTAGAGGGGGAAACAAACAACGAAAAAAGGAACAGAAACGGTTGGAATTAGAAACAGGTCATCAGTTAATTTTCAATCTATCGGATAAAACATTCACAGAAAATCAAATGAAACTATTATCGAAGGGATTAAATTTTGCCCCTATCTCACAGCCCAATCAATTTGAATTATTTATAGATGTACAGAGATACATTAGAAAATTGACTTTAAAGAGATATTATGATAAGATAAATTTGAGTGATAATATGGAATTTAGTGATGAAGATATGTTAACATTGAGGAATTTAGAAGTACTTGACAATGAAAACCTTACCCAAATTAAATATAACAATGATTTAGAAGAGGAGTTATTGAATTGCTCTCTACATGAAGAGAATCACTCACTAATGAGCCATTGCCCCCTCAAAAGGAAGTCTATCTTCTATCCACAGAACAGTCAGAGTGAATTTATAAAAATATTTAATAAACTAGTTTGTGAAGATATTAACAAATTATCATATGGAAGGAAATGTAGAAATGATAATCTAACTAAAGAAGAAAGAGCCTCTCTCAAAACTTTAACTGAGGACTATGATGTAGTCTATAGGAATGCTGATAAGGGGGGTGGATTGGTTGTCCAAAACAGATGTGACTATTTGAAGGAGGCATATAAATTGTTGAGTAATGAAGATACATATCAACCCTTAACGTTTAATCCTACCCAAAATTATAAGAAAGAAATATTTGAGTTTCTATGTAAGGCTAAGCAAGACGGAATATTAAATCAAAATGAATTTGCATATTTATATGAAGCATGCCCTAAGGTGGCATGCTTCTATCATCTACCGAAAATGCATAAAAACGCGAGGGAACCACCTGGCAGGCCCATAGTGTCAGGTATTGGGTCTTTGTGCGACAACATGTCAAAATATATTGATTATTTTTTGCAACCCCTAGTTAAAGTAATACCTTCTTACATTAGAGATACTGTGGATGTAATTAGTAAATTTGAAGGAAAAGAATGGAGGCCAAACTTTAGTTGGGTGACATGTGATGTATCAGCATTGTACACTAGTATACCCCACAGTAAGGGTGTAATAGTAATTAAGGAGGAATGCAGAAAAGGAAACATATCTGAGATTCAATCGAAGTTCATTTCTGAGTCTATTCAGTTTATCCTCTCTCATAACTATTTTTTATTTGAAAACAAATTTTACAAACAAACACAGGGGACAGCGATGGGGACGACTTTTGCCCCATCGTATGCGAATCTATACATGTCTAATTTTGAAGAATTCAAAATATGGAATAATAACCCGTACCTGTTTAATATATACATGTATTACAGGTACATAGATGATATTATCATCATTTGGGAGGGAGAACCCCTAGAAATAGAGAGATTTATAAAACACATGAATCGCAATGACTACAATCTAGAATTTACATACACACAATCAAAGACAGATATCAGTTTCTTGGATTTAACACTTTTTGTGGATAATAACAAAATAGCAGTAAAGAACTTTAGAAAAGAAACTGACAGAAATGGATTATTAAATGCAAAAAGTGGCCACCATAAACGGTGGAAAAACAATATACCTCTGGGACAGTACCAGCGCATTAAGCGCAACTGCACAAATGAAAATGACTATAATCACGAAGCTGATATTCTAACCAAAAATTTTTTAGATAAAGGATATAATAGCGAACTCCTTTGTACAATGAAAAATAAGGTGGATATGATGGATAGAAAACATTTACTAGATAAAATAAATAGCAAGAAAGTCACTAAACATCCTGTAGTGGAAAATAAAAATCCTTTATTTATAACTAAATACAATAACCAACATTATAAGATCAAGGATATACTAAATAAACATTGGAAGGTATTACAACTAGACCCCATCCTAAAGAATTCACTGGGTGAAAAGCCAGAAATGGTATTTAGGAAAAATAGGGATTTAAAAAACATTTTAGCCCCTAGTAAACTCCGGAGTAAACCACCAGTAAAGATGTCAGACTGGGGAATGAGTACAGGTACATTTCAATGTAAAAAGAAAGATTGTGTTATGTGTCCCCATATACCGAATAACCACAATGTGATTGAAAATTTTGACAATTCAAAAAGGTTTTCTAATAAGGATAGGTGTACCTGTATGAGCACCTATGTGGTATACCACCTTAAGTGTAAATGCAATTATATCTATGTAGGTAGAACGAAGAGAAAAATAAAATATCGTTTCAGGGAACATCTAAATAATATTGAGAAAGGGTTTGAAACTCATAGTGTTTCTCAGCATTTTAAACAGGTGCATAGTTGTGATCCTAAGGACTTAGAAATTAAAATTATAGAATGGGTCCCTCCTAATATATGGGACACCAATAGGCTGCTCAAATTACGTCAACGAGAAACCTTTTGGATAAAAAAGTTGGATTGTCTCTATCCACAAGGGTTAAATATTGATCTAGATATACAAGCCTTTTTAACTTAGGGTAGTAGTAGGTATTAATATCTGGATAATATTTTAGTACATATTTATGTTTTTAACGATCCAATGTATTTATATATTTAAATGAAAATGTTTTTTATTTTTTTTAGATGATCCATGTTTTTTACAGCATTATTACTGATGTATTTAAATTAATGTAAATAATGCAATATTTATGATAAGTAGATGTAAATAATAGTACATTGGTGCACTTTTAACATGTATTACTAATTTAGCAAAGCCGGAGAACAGGCACTGAAACAGTTAAATAGTAGACTGACACTCCCCTTAAAAGGTAGGAAGTCAGAGATTAACAGCACTCTTGAAAAAGTTCCAGCACAGAACGAAACGTACGTTGAGTGAGGGGGCTTTCACACTGCCCATATCAGTTTTTATATAACCTTTATCAAGTGAGGCCGCAATTCTGTTGTATATATCTATCAAGTTGGAATACATCAAGCGGGCTGAGGATAGATGTTTTATGTGTCTATATGCCAATCTATGGTCTAACGATATACACTTTGGTGAGAAAGACTCACATCGCTATATTGGGAAAGCATTTTCCACTGCCAGTAACAACCAACCAATAGCGGAGAAGGGATCTACGGAAGTTACCGCTTGATTGGTCAGAAGCTAACTCAGCTACACACAGCCGTGACACTGACGTCACGCGCAACGCCACTGGAGCCGGAGCAAAGGAGACATTTACTGGGTGATTTTATACATCGCGTGCTATGATTTTTTAAATTGTGAGTGTATTTCCTTATGTGAGATATTCTTATTTTGTGTTAATAAATATTGTACAGACAGTCTGCACTTAGATGCGTTTGGGCGCTCTTTTTTCTTTGTTTTTATAGATTTCTGAGTAGAAACTTTGTTGTTTTTTTTTTAGGTTAGGATTATTTTTTAGAAAAGGGTATTTTTTGTTTTTATTCACAAAAGAGCTTGCTGTAGGGCATTGCCATACCAATTTTTTTTAAAGGTTTGGGTTTTTTTAACTTAGGGATTTCTAAGGATAGGGTTTATTTTTAGAACCCTATACTAAAAAAACCTTTTAACCCTAATATTTTTTTCCTCACAGAAGAGCTTGATCTGCTTTAGGGCAATGACCTAACAAGTGCTCTTCTAAGACAAATGCCCTTCTAAGGGCAACCCTTTTTTTAGGATAGGGATTTTTTTTTAAATAGCCCTTTTACATTAAAAAATAAGTCCTATAGGGCCCTAAAAATTTTTCCTTATCATGGCAATTATTAGTTTAGGTTGTATAAGATTTTTTTTTTGTGGGGGGGATTTTTTTATTTTAGAATAGGGATTTTTTATTTTAAATGTAAAAGAGCTGTAATCATTTTATGGGCATTTTTTAGGTTAGGTTTTAGTGCTCGTATAAAGTTTTTTTTTTATTTTGGGGTGGGCTATTTTTAAGGGTATTTTAATATAAAAAAATACTTTTTATTTTTGGTAGTGTTTTTTTTGCAATATGTTTTTTTATTTTATGTAATTTAAGTGTTGAACTTAGAGTCAAGGAAGCAAGAAACGCGGTACATGATTTCCTCCATTTACAAAAAACCCATATACAAATCTGAATTCATTATAAATTCCACCTTGAAGGTAACAAATCTGGCCAACTCCTGGCAAGAGATCTCAAAAAGAAAAGGTTTAAATATTTTGTTCACTCTTTGAGATTCAAAGACAAAACTTTGAACACTAACAACAATATTGGTGAAACATTTTAACAGTACTATGCTAAATTATATTCTCATAGCCCTCCCTTCCACAAAATAGAAGACCCCCACATGAACTCTTAGACTATATTCAACAAATATACACACCTAAATTGCCTGACAAATAGGGGAAATTTAGATGTGACAATTACTATATCTAAAAAACAAACAGTCTCACCAGCACCAGTGGTCAATGATGTGCAAGCTGCTAGATCCACTGCTCAAAGCTCCAGATAAACAGAATTAACAGCCTTATCCCAAGATACTAGAAAAGATCCCAAACTCCAACCTACTGTTAATAGAAATACAACTAGCAACTAAAACTCTGCAATTAGAAAAACCACATTATGTAAAAATTGGGAAATTCGATTTCTTCCTTTAATGTTGAATTATTTTGGAAAGACACCATTTAAACATCATGGTATGTTGGTAGTGGTCTCACCTGGGGTTTTCTCTAGATCTAGAGACTATTGTATTCTTTTATTACTCAGACACATATGCATGACCAAAAGTCAGATGTTTCTTCATAAGATATATATTTTTTTTAAAGATAAACTGTGCAAATTGTTCGTTCTTTTTTTTTCTTTTCAATTTATGAGTAATGTGTACTTTTATCAAGCTCAGTGTTTTGATACTCTATCCTCTTCAATTCATATCCTGTCACATCATAATTTCATATAATGTACAATTGTTACCAAAGAAGTGAGTTGACAAACTTTCTTATTTATGTCATCATATTTTTGTAATCTTTTTTTATTTTTCAAAAATTCAACAAAATATTTAACTTAAAAAAAGATATGCATTTTCACATATAATGCATATTAGTTTAATCATTGTAAAGAAATCAAACTGCTTTCTTTTCTGGTATAATTTTTCTGATTTAAAATTATAGTTTTACATAACAGCATGCCGATAAATAAAAATCTAAAGTTTTCACTACTGACTTTTGATAACAAATGAATATTTACAATTATATATTTGTTTAAAATCATAAAAAACACACAAAAAAGCAGTTTAATTTCTATACATTGATTAAAATAATATGCATTATACATGAAAATGCACGTCATGTTAACATTGTATATACATAAATCGACATTGCTCCTATAGTTATAATAGGGAGTTTTTTGGTTGTCTTCATTAGTTAGGTATAGCAAAGACTTGACTTAGATATAGGCATTCTGTGGGAGTTAGCTGGGCATTTCAGGGAAGTAACCTGCATTATAATTGGGATACATTGCCAGAAGTGCAGGTTATGTATAGGGTTCCAGCCATGTTTTTCTTGCCACCCTTTTAGTGAGGAGACTTTTTAGTGTGAGGCAGGCATCTTCACTTGCTTGCACTTCATGGGTCCTCTCCTTTTATTCAAATATATCAGCAATTTTTTTTTATATATATATATATATTGGGACCTAATATATAGATAGTGAAGACACCTACTGACCACTCACCTCACTGAGAAATAATTGTAAAGGCACCTACTGACCACTCACCTCAATGAGACATAATCATAAATGCACCTGACTACTTACCTAACTGAGAACTAATCGTAAAGGCAACTACTGACCACTTACCTTACTGTGAAATAGATGGCAAAGGCACCTACTGACCACTCAACTCACTGAGAAACAATCATAAATGCTCCTACTGACCACTCACCTCACTGAGAAACAATCATAAATGCACCTACTGACCACTCACCTCACTGAGAAATATATGGCAAATGCACCTACTAATCACTCACCTCAATGAGAAATAGATGGCACTGGCACCTACTGACCACTCACAAATTTGTCTTTTATCTTGTTAGGAAGAAGTTCTGGTTTTCACACCTCCTCAGAAAACTACCCCTTGGCTTCCTCATTTCAGGACCAACTTCGGAATTCTGGTAAGTGACATTAACACTAAGAGGGAGGGGTAATTACTAGTGTAGATCTTAAAAGACTGTTTTATTTACGAATTACAGGTGTATACACAGCGCAGAGAGTATATATGGAGGTATTGCACATTTAGCAGTGGCGGTGTGTGGGTTTTTGCACTGAACGTTGACTGTGTGCGTAGGTATTGGGCACTGAGCGGTGGCAGTTGGTGGGGGTATTGGGCACTAAGCATTAGTGATGAGTTGGAGTATTGGGCACTGAGCAGTGGCAGTGAGTGGGGGTATGGAGCACTGAGCAGTGGCAGTGAGTGGGAGTATTGGGCACTAAGTGGTGGTGGTGAGTGGGGGTATTGGGCACTGAGCAGTGGTGGTGAGTGGGGGTATTGAGCAGTTGGGTTATTGAGCAGTGGCAGTGAGTGGGGGTATTGGGCACTGAGCAGTGGCAGTGAGTGGGGTATTGGGCACTGAGCCGTGGCAGTGAGTGGGGGTATTGGGCACTGAGCGGTTGCGATGAGTGGGGATATTGAGCACTGAGTGGTGGCGGTGAGTGGAGGGTATTGGGCCCTGAGTGGTGACGGTGAGTGGGGTTATTAGACACTGAGTGGTGGTGGTGAGTGGGGGTATTGGGTAGTAGGGATGTGCATATGGATCCTTCGTTAGATCCAAATGCGGAAGTATGCTCTTTTCGGAGCTGGATTGCTTCTTGTGCAAGATCACCACGTCTGTGCAAGTCCAGATCTTAATGTAGTGACCTTGCACAAGAATCAATCTAGCTCAGAAAAGAGCTGAATAGTGCACACTTCCACATTCAGATCCTAACAAAGGATCCGAATGCACATGTCTTTTGGGCACTGGGCGGTGGTGGTGAGTGGGGGTATTGGGCCCTGAACGGTGCCACAATTTTATTGTTACCATTTCTTGTCTACTGTATTACTACCAAATAGACTGAATGGTAGGTAGGCTCGGCACATGAAAAGCATAGCTAGGTAGGCTCAGCATCTTGGTGCTATTTCCCAGGAAATAGCACCAAGATGCTGAGCCTACCTAGCTATGCTTTTCAACAAAGGATACCTTAATAATTAGGCAAATTAGATTATAGAAATAGATTGGAGCATTGTTTAAAATGGTATGCTCTATCTCAGGGGTGTCCAAACTTTGCTCTCCAGAGGTTTTGGAACTACATTTCCCATGATGCTTAGCCAGCATTTTAGTTCCAAAACCTCTGGAGGTGTAGTTCCAAAACCTCTGGAGAGAAAAGTTTGGACACCCCTGCTCTATCTGAATCATTGTCCCTCTAATTAGATAGACTGTACGTGTATCAGTTACAACTTCTTTTCTAAAGTAGAGAGACTATTTTGGCTGGGTAAAAATAACACGCTAGTTATTACATCAGATAGTGAGAGTCCCATGAGACATCATGTGTGGGAAGTAACCCTCTTGTCCACTAGGGGGAGGCAAAACAACCCAACATATGAGAGCTTTAAATCCCTCCTACATTTCCTGGATCTTCTCTCATGTTTTGCTTTTTTGATGTCTTATTGACAGAGGACACTAGTTTTAATCCAGACAGTGAAACATCTTTTCTCAGTGTGGAAATGTCACAGGTCTCCAAAGTGAAATGGGGATTTATCAATCAATGTTGTGGTTTAGTGTGCTGCTCCCTGTGTGATCCACAACCCTCCCGAGGTAAAATGCCAATTCCCTGGGTTGTAGAATTCTTGTGAGATGCTTTTATGGTCCTGCCTACTGTAAGCAGTTTCTGCAGCTGAGGTAAGCACAGTGGTGCTTACCTGGTGCATGGTGCCTACAGTGAAACATGGTGCTGGCAGTGTCCTTCTATTGGGCTGCATGACTGCTGCTGGTGTCGGGGAGCTGCATTTCATTGATGGTATCATGAATTCAGATGTACTGCTCTATATTGAAAGAGAAGATGGTACCTTCACTCCATGCCCTTGGTTGTCATGCAGTTTTCCAACATGACAATGACCTGAAACATACATCTAAGCCCACTGTTGCATTTCTGAAGAATAACAGGGTGAAAGTGATGCAGTGGCCAAGTATGTCTCCTGATCTAAACCCAATAGAACACCTATGGGGAATTCTGAAAAGACAAGTTGAGCATCACTCTCCATCCAGCATCCAGGCTCTAAAAGAGGTAATTCTTAAAGAATGCAAAAAGATTGATGTTGCAATATGCCACTAAATTGTTCATTCCATGCCTAGAAGACTTTTTGCTGTCCTTAAAAAACATAGAGGTCATACAAAATACAAGATGTAATAGTTTTTGTTATGGGGTGTATTCATTTGTGCATCACCTACTTTGAGTAAACCTGAAGATTTTGTCATCTAAGTTATATTATTAAACTTTCATGTAATGAGCTAAACAAATGTTTGAATAACGAGCTGCTCCATTATTGTGCCATGTATTGGGAAACTTGGGCAAGTCTGATAAATGCCCTAGTGGTTCCCTGCTCATTCATCTTGAATTACATGTTCCCTTTGTTTGTATTGCAATCCAGTGGCTGAAATCAAACAGGAACAAATCTCTGCACTCCTGATTGCTCAGATTCAGCTTTTTTCCACTCTGACCAGGTGTGCTACTTTTCCTTTTCTCCAACATAGGTGTGTCCGGTCCACGGCGTCATCCTTACTTGTGGGATATTCTCCTCCCCAACAGGAAATGGCAAAGAGCCCAGCAAAGCTGGTCACATGATCCCTCCTAGGCTCCGCCTACCCCAGTCATTCTCTTTGCCGTTGTACAGGCAACATCTCCACGGAGATGGCTTAGAGTTTTTTAGTGTTTAACTGTAGTTTTTATTATTCAATCAAGAGTTTGTTATTTTAAAATAGTGCTGGTATGTACTATTTACTCTGAAACAGAAAAGAGATGAAGATTTCTGTTTGTAAGAGGAAAATGATTTTAGCAACCGTTACTAAAATCGATGGCTGTTCCACACAGGACTGTTGAGAGGAATTAACTTCAGTTGGGGGAACAGTGAGCAGACTTTTGCTGCTTGAGGTATGACACATTCTAACAAGACGATGTAATGCTGGAAGCTGTCATTTTCCCTATGGGATCCGGTAAGCCATTTTTATTACAGAGTAAATAAGGGCTTCACAAGGGCTTGTTAAGACTGTAGACATTTTCTGGGCTAAATCGATTCATATATAACATATTTAGCCTTGAGGAATCATTTAATATGGGTATTTTTGTAAAATAATATCGGCAGGCACTGTTTTAGACACCTTATTCTCTAGGGGCTTTCCCTAATCATAGGCAGAGCCTCATTTTCGCGCCGGTATTGCGCACTTGTTTTTGAGAAGCATGACATGCAGTCGCATGTGTGAGGAGCTCTGATACATAAAAAAGACTTTCTGAAGGCGTCATTTGGTATCGTATTCCCCTTTGGGCTTGGTTGGGTCTCAGCAAAGCAGATACCAGGGACTGTAAAGGGGTTAAAGATAAAAACGGCTCCGGTTCCATTATTTTAAGGGTTAAAGCTTCCAAATTTGGTGTGCAATACTTTTAAGGCTTTAAGACACTGTGGTGAAATTTTGGTGAATTTTGAACAATTCCTTCATACTTTTTCGCAATTGCAGTAATAAAGTGTGTTCAGTTTAAAATTTAAAGTGACAGTAACGGTTTTATTTTAAAACGTTTTTTGTACTTTGTTATCAAGTTTATGCCTGTTTAACATGTCTGAACTACCAGATAGACTGTGTTCTGAATGTGGGGAAGCCAAGGTTCCTTCTCATTTAAATAGATGTGATTTATGTGACACTGAAAATGATGCCCAAGATGATTCCTCAAGTGAGGGGAGTAAGCATGGTACTGCATCATTCCCTCCTTCGTCTACACCAGTCTTGCCCACTCAGGAGGCCCCTAGTACATCTAGCGCGCCAATACTCCTTACTATGCAACAATTAACGGCTGTAATGGATAATTCTATCAAAAACATTTTAGCCAAAATGCCCACTTATCAGCGTAAGCGCGACTGCTCTGTTTTAGATACTGAAGAGCATGAGGACGCTGAGGATAATGGTTCTGATATGCCCCTACACCAGTCTGAGGGGGCCAGGGAGGTTTTGTCTGAGGGAGAAATTTCAGATTCAGGGAAAATTTCTCAACAAGCTGAACCCGATGTGATTACATTTAAATTTAAGTTGGAACATCTCCGCGCTCTGCTTAAGGAGGTGTTATCCACTCTGGATGATTGTGAGAATTTGATCATCCCAGAGAAACTATGTAAAATGGACACGTTCCTAGAGGTCCCGGGGCCCCCAGAAGCTTTTCCTATACCCAAGCGGGTGGCGGACATTGTAAATAAAGAATGGGAAAGGCCCGGTATACCTTTCGTCCCTCCCCCCATATTTAAAAAATTGTTTCCCATGGTCGACCCCAGAAAGGACTTATGGCAGACAGTCCCCAAGGTCGAGGGGGCGGTTTCTACTTTAAACAAACGCACCACTATACCCATAGAAGATAGTTGTGCTTTCAAAGATCCTATGGATAAAAAATTAGAAGGTTTGCTTAAAAAGATGTTTGTTCAGCAAGGTTACCTTCTACAACCAATTTCATGCATTGTCCCTGTCACTACAGCCGCGTGTTTCTGGTTCGATGAGCTAGAAAAGGCGATCGATAGTGATTCTCCTCCTTATGAGGAGATTATGGACAGAATCCGTGCTCTCAAATTGGCTAATTCTTTCACCCTAGACGCCACTTTGCAATTGGCTAGGTTAGCGGCGAAAAATTCTGGGTTTGCTATTGTGGCGCGCAGAGCGCTTTGGTTGAAATCTTGGTCAGCGGATGCGTCTTCCAAGAACAAATTGCTTAACATTCCTTTCAAGGGGAAAACGCTGTTTGGCCCTGACTTGAAAGAGATTATCTCTGATATCACTGGGGGTAAGGGCCACGCCCTTCCTCAGGATAGGTCTTTCAAGGCCAAAAATAAACCTAATTTTCGTCCCTTTCGTAGAAACGGACCAGCCCCAAGTGCTACGTCCTCTAAGCAAGAGGGTAATACTTCTCAAGCCAAGCCAGCCTGGAGACCAATGCAAGGCTGGAACAAGGGAAAGCAGGCCAAGAAGCCTGCCACTGCTACCAAGACAGCATGAAATGTTGGCCCCCGATCCGGGACCGGATCTGGTGGGGGGCAGACTCTCTCTCTTCGCTCAGGCTTGGGCAAGAGATGTTCTGGATCCTTGGGCACTAGAAATAGTCTCCCAAGGTTATCTTCTGGAATTCAAGGGGCCTCCCCCAAGGGGGAGGTTCCGCAGGTCTCAATTGTCTTCAGACCACATAAAGAGACAGGCATTCTTACATTGTGTAGAAGACCTGTTAAAAATGGGAGTGATTCATCCTGTTCCATTAGGAGAACAAGGGATGGGGTTCTACTCCAATCTGTTCGTAGTTCCCAAAAAAGAGGGAACGTTCAGACCAATCTTGGATCTCAAGAGCCTAAACAAGTTTCTCAAGGTTCCATCGTTCAAAATGGAAACTATTCGAACAATTCTTCCTTCCATCCAGGAAGGTCAATTCATGACCACGGTGGATTTAAAGGATGCGTATCTACATATTCCTATCCACAAGGAACATCATCGGTTCCTAAGGTTCGCATTCCTGGACAAGCATTACCAGTTCGTGGCACTTCCTTTCGGATTAGCCACTGCTCCAAGGATTTTCACAAAGGTACTAGGGTCCCTTCTAGCGGTACTAAGACCAAGGGGCATTGCAGTAGTACCTTACTTGGACGACATTCTGATTCAAGCGTCGTCCCTTCCTCAAGCAAAGGCTCACACGGACATAGTCCTGGCCTTTCTCAGATCTCACGGATGGAAAGTGAACGTAGAAAAGAGTTCTCTATCTCCGTCAACAAGGGTTCCCTTCTTGGGAACAATAATAGACTCCTTAGAAATGAGGATTTTTCTGACAGAGGCCAGAAAAACAAAACTTCTAAACTCTTGTCAAACACTTCATTCCGTTCCTCTTCCTTCCATAGCGCAGTGCATGGAAGTAATAGGTTTGATGGTAGCGGCAATGGACATAGTTCCTTTTGCGCGCATTCATCTAAGACCATTACAACTGTGCATGCTCAGTCAGTGGAATGGGGACTATACAGACTTGTCTCCGACGATTCAAGTAAATCAGAGGACCAGAGACTCACTCCGTTGGTGGCTGTCACAACCTGTCACAAGGGATGACCTTCCGCAGACCAGAGTGGGTCATTGTCACGACCGACGCCAGTCTGATGGGCTGGGGCGCGGTCTGGGGACCCCTGAAAGCTCAGGGTCTTTGGTCTCGGGAAGAATCTCTTCTACCGATAAATATTCTGGAACTGAGAGCGATATTCAATGCTCTCAAGGCTTGGCCTCAGCTAGCAAAGGCCAAGTTCATACGGTTTCAATCAGACAACATGACGACTGTTGCGTACATCAACCATCAGGGGGGAACAAGGAGTTCCCTGGCGATGGAAGAAGTGACCAAAATCATTCAATGGGCGGAGACTCACTCCTGCCACCTGTCTGCAATCCACATTCCAGGAGTGGAAAATTGGGAAGCGGATTTTCTGAGTCGTCAGACATTACATCCGGGGGAGTGGGAACTCCATCCGGAAATCTTTGCCCAAATTACTCAATTGTGGGGCATTCCAGACATGGATCTGATGGCCTCTCGTCAGAACTTCAAGGTTCCTTGCTACGGGTCCAGATCCAGGGATCCCAAGGCGACTCTAGTAGATGCACTAGTAGCACCTTGGACCTTCAAACTAGCTTATGTATTCCCGCCGTTTCCTCTCATCCCCAGGCTGGTAGCCAGGATCAATCAGGAGAGGGCGTCGGTGATCTTGATAGCTCCTGCGTGGCCACGCAGGACTTGGTATGCAGATCTGGTGAATATGTCATCGGCTCCACCATGGAAGCTACCTTTGAGACGAGACCTTCTTGTTCAAGGTCCGTTCGAACATCCGAATCTGGTCTCACTCCAGCTGACTGCTTGGAGATTGAACGCTTGATCTTATCAAAACGAGGGTTCTCAGATTCTGTTATTGATACTCTTGTTCAGGCCAGAAAGCCTGTAACTAGAAAAAATTACCACAAAATATGGAAAAAATATATCTGTTGGTGTGAATCTAAAGGATTCCCTTGGAACAAGGTAAAGATTCCTAAGATTCTATCCTTTCTTCAAGAAGGATTGGAGAAAGGATTATCGGCAAGTTCCTTGAAGGGACAGATTTCTGCCTTGTCTGTGTTACTTCACAAAAAGCTGGCAGCTGTGCCAGATGTTCAAGCCTTTGTTCAGGCTCTGGTTAGAATCAAGCCTGTTTACAAACCTTTGACTCCTCCTTGGAGTCTCAACTTAGTTCTTTCAGTTCTTCAGGGGGTTCCGTTTGAACCCTTGCATTCCGTTGATATTAAGTTATTATCTTGGAAAGTTTTGTTTTTGGTTGCAATTTCTTCTGCTAGAAGAGTTTCAGAATTATCTGCTCTGCAGTGTTCTCCTCCTTATCTGGTTTTCCATGCAGATAAGGTGGTTTTACGTACTAAACCTGGTTTTCTTCCGAAAGTTGTTTCTAACAAAAACATTAACCAGGAGATAGTCGTGCCTTCTTTGTGTCCGAATCCAGTTTCAAAGAAGGAACGTTTGTTGCACAATTTGGATGTTGTTCGCGCTCTAAAATTCTATTTAGATGCTACAAAGGATTTTAGACAAACATCTTCCTTGTTTGTTGTTTATTCTGGTAAAAGGAGAGGTCAAAAAGCAACTTCTACCTCTCTCTCTTTTTGGATTAAAAGCATCATCAGATTGGCTTATGAGACTGCCGGACGGCAGCCTCCTGAAAGAATCACAGCTCATTCCACTAGGGCTGTGGCTTCCACATGGGCCTTCAAGAACGAGGCTTCTGTTGATCAGATATGTAGGGCAGCGACTTGGTCTTCACTGCACACTTTTACCAAATTTTACAAGTTTGATACTTTTGCTTCTTCTGAGGCTATTTTTGGGAGAAAGGTTTTGCAAACCGTGGTGCCTTCCATTTAGGTGACCTGATTTGCTCCCTCCCTTCATCCGTGTCCTAAAGCTTTGGTATTGGTTCCCACAAGTAAGGATGACGCCGTGGACCGGACACACCTATGTTGGAGAAAACAGAATTTATGTTTACCTGATAAATTACTTTCTCCAACGGTGTGTCCGGTCCACGGCCCGCCCTGGTTTTTTAATCAGGTCTGATAATTTATTTTCTTTAACTACAGTCACCACGGTATCATATGGTTTCTCCTATGCAAATATTCCTCCTTTACGTCGGTCGAATGACTGGGGTAGGCGGAGCCTAGGAGGGATCATGTGACCAGCTTTGCTGGGCTCTTTGCCATTTCCTGTTGGGGAGGAGAATATCCCACAAGTAAGGATGACGCCGTGGACCGGACACACCGTTGGAGAAAGTAATTTATCAGGTAAACATAAATTCTGTTTTTAGCCAAGGGATCATTTTAAGGATAACAGGAATTGAGAGTTTGAAGGTTTTGTATAGTAGGTAATTTCAGCTCTTGCCTTGCAGTCTTTATGTTTAGGCTGTTGTCAATGTTACCTGTGAATCTGCTACTGCAATTTGCTGTGACAACTCTTCGTTAAATAGCAGAGATTTAAGCCTAGGAATTTGCACGTCTGGAGCACTATATGACAGCAGTTTTGCAAGAATGTTATCCATTTGCAAGAGTGCTATAGACACCTACCTAGGTTTCTCTTCAACAAGGAATAACATGGGAACAAAGCAAATTTGATAATAGAAGTAAATTGGAAACCTATTTTTATAATCTGTCTGAATAATAAAAGTTAAGCTTAGATCCCAAGGATTATTTTTTGTTTCTTTTGGAAATCTAAGAATCAAAAGTTACTTCCTCTGCCTAGAGTTAGTTACCCAAGAAGTATATCCCAGCTTCCAAGTCCACATGAAGTTGTGCACCATCACAAACTAGTCACTGCTAGGAGACAGGAAGTTTAGGAGAAGTCTGCTCAAGATCCATGGGTGTTGGAAATAATTTCTCAGGGGTATTAATAAACAGTTTGATCAAAACCACCTCAAGCGAGATTCTTCCCGTCTCTAGTACCTTGAGATAATTTTAGGGAGAGATCTGAAAACAATGGTTGAGTTATTGTTAGTTTTTTTTTTTTTTTTTAGAAATAAACCAATCTCTATTAGTACCAAAAAAATGAAGGCATTATTTTGGCTTATCTTGAATCTGAAAACCCGGAACAAATTCCTGAAACTTCTTATTTTCAAGATAGTAACAATTCACATTTTACTTCCTTTAGTGCAGAAGGTCAGTTTATGCCTTCTATATATACGTAAGGTTCTTATTTACATATCCCCATTCAGAGGGATCATGTCAAGTTTCTGAGATTAGCTTTCAAAGATGAGCATTATCAGTTATTGGAATTTCCATTTGGTCTTGAGTTTTTTTTTTTTAAACCAAGGTTCTAGAAGCATTGTTGACTGTGATTTAAGTTTGAAAAATCTCTATAGTTTCTGACTTGGTCCAGGTACTCTCTTTTCTTCTGGCTGTGTCTCATACTCAAGCAGAACAACTGCTTCACAGTCTTGGCTGTAATCTCAATCTTTTAAAGTGCTCTTTAACTCCTCAGACCTGTCTTTTTTTTAGGCTTCTTTTCGATTCAGCGACTATGTATCTCTGTCTGACCACCCAGTTCAGTTTAAAGTTGCACAGGCCTGTGCTTAATCCTCCTCCTTCCGTTGCTCGGAGAATGGAAGTTGTGGATCTCATCGTTGCTACTTCAGATTCAATCCCATTTATCATATTTTATATTTGATCCCTCCTAATGCAGATTCTGCATTAGTGGAATGGGGACCACGAGAATCTGTCTCAGTGCATACTGTTAGATCACAGGATAACAGAGTCTCTAACTTGGTGGCAAACTCTCACCATTACTTTGTTCAGGTGGCATCTTCTTTAGCCATTTTGGGTAATGTTTTACACAGAAGCCAGCCTGCAAGGTTGGGGTGCAGTTTGGGGGTCTTGGAGAATGCCAGGAGTGTGGTCTCCTTGGCAGGTGAGGTTACCTATAAACATTCTTGAACTACAAGCAATCTTCAAGACACGTCAGAGTTAGCCTGACCTCAGGAAAAATCTTTTCTTTGATTCAAGTCATACTGTCATAGCAGTGGCTTACATCAATCATTAAAGGATATGAAACTCAACATTTTTATTTCATGATTCAGACAGAACATAAAATTTAAAAAAATGTTTCCAACTTACTTTTATTATCAAATTTGCTTCATTCTCATGGTATCCTTTTTTGAATTGATACCTAGGTAGGCAGCGTGCTCATGTCTAAAACACAACATGGCAAGAAAAATTGCGGCCATAAAGTGCTCTTGCAAATATATAATGTTGCAAAACTGCTATCCTATAATACTGCAAACACATGTACGATCCTGAGGATATCAAGAGAATTAAAAAAAAAATGAATAAGAGAAATAAACTGGAAAGTTGTTTAAAATGACATGCTCAATCTGAATTGTAAAAGCCCCCCCCCCCCCCCAACAAGTGGTTTACTGCTCATTTCACTATCTTGGACCTTTTTATGAGACCTCTAAGGAGCAGATTTGTTAGGCAGCTATTTGTGTAATCTTTGCATAGTTTCTCAAAGTTTTATCACTTTGGCCTGTAGTGTTTTAACTGTTCTGGCACCTCTATTTCATGGTGATCTTGTGGACTTCTCACAAGTGATATCTTGTGGACTCTCAACATCTGATGAAAGAAAACAAAATATATGCTTACTTGAAAAATATGCATATACATTTTGTTTTCCTGTTCCTTTTACCCACGCACACATGTATTAATCACCTTAATCAAACACATATTAATCCAATACATAGTTCTTCTAACCATATTTATCCACAAATGTATGAATGGGTATTTTACGCTGAGTGGTGGCTGTGTTGGGGTATTGTATACTGGGTGGTGGGTGGTTGTGTGTGTGTGGTATTGTACACTGTGCGGTGGGTGGTTGTGCGTGTGGGGGGTATTGTCTACCGGGTGGTGAATGGTTCTATGTATGGGGGTATGGTGCACTGGAGTGGTGGATGGTTGGTTTGGAGTATTGTATATGGAGTGGTGGTAGTATGGGTATATTATACACTGATGCGGTTTATGGATATTGCACATTGGGTAGTGGCTGTATGTGGATATTGTACACTGTTGCAGTGGGTGGTTGGTTGTTTGTATTGTACATTGGGTAGTGGTTGTGTGTGGGTATTGTACGTTGGTATGGTGAGTGAGTGGTTTGTTGTGTGGGTAATTCCCCTCCTGACCACTAAGAGGAAGAAAAAGAAACCCCAACTAACCAGAGCTTAAAATCACTCCCACTTCCCATGATCTTCAGTCACTTTTTTTTGCCTCCTTGGTGAAGAATGAGGTATAAGTCAGATCTACTCATCGTTGAGAGGGGTCTTCCAATTTGAGGCCAGGTTTTGCCTTCAGAGAGATAGAAAATAAGCTATCAGGCAGGCAGTGAAATGACTTTTCTCAGTGAGATATGTCACAGGCCTCCCAGGTGTAATGTGGATTAGTTCACCAACCCTTATTTCTACAGCAAGCTGCTCTTTGTGGATCCACAGTATATTTGAAAGAATTAGAAAGTGGTCCTTCTTTGGCCTTTAGATCATTAGGGACTTGATTTAGGAGCGGCCCCTCTAAGTTGCTCTTTGATGATAGGGATATTTCTGACTGAGGACCCTACTGCTGTGGCAGAGGATGTGTCCTTTAATTTCAAGCTTGAGCATATTCATGCTTTATTTTGGGAAGTTTTATTTGTTTTAAAGGTAGTGGATTGTCCTGCTATAGTCAAGCAATCGGTTAATTGGTAATTTTATTAAGGCAGCTGATTCAGTTTCTGAACTAATTTCTAGGGCCTAGATTTGGAGTTCGGCGGTAGCCGTCAAAACCAGCGTTAGAGGCTCCTAACGCTGGTTTTGGCCGCCCGCTGGTATTTGGAGTCAGTGATTAAAGGGTCTAACGCTCACTTTTCAGCCGCGACTTTTCCATACCGCAGATCCCCCTACGCCATTTGCGTAGCCTATCTTTTCAATGGGATCTTTCTAACGCTGGTATTTAGAGTCGTTTCTGAAGTGAGCGTTAGAGCTCTAACGACAAGATTCCAGCCGCCTGAAAATAGCAGGAGTTAAGAGCTTTCTGGCTAACGCCGGTTCATAAAGCTCTTAACTACTGTACCCTAAAGTACACTAACACCCATAAACTACCTATGTACCCCTAAACCGAGGTCCCCCCACACCGCCGCCACTCGATTAAAATTTTTAACCCCTAATCTGCCGACCGCCACCTACGTTATACTTATGTACCCCTAATCTGCTGCCCCTAACCCCGCCGACCCCTGTATTACATTTATTAACCCCTAACCTGCCCCCCACAACGTCGCCGCCAGCTACTTAAAATAATTAACCCCTAATCTTCCGACCGCAAAGCGCCGCCACCTACGTTATCCCTATGTACCCCTAATCTGCTACCCCTAACACCGCCGACCCCTATATTATATTTATTAACCCCTAATCTGCCCCCCTCAACGTCGCCGACACCTGCCTACACTTATTAACCCCTAATCTGCCGAGCGGACCTGAGCACTACTATAATAAAGTTATTAACCCCTAACCCGCCTCACTAACCCTATCATAAATAGTATTAACCCCTAATCTGCCCTCCCTAACATCGCCAACACCTAACTTCAATTATTAACCCCTAATCTGACGACCGGAGCTCACCGCTATTCTAATAAATTGATTAACCCCTAAAGCTAAGTCTAACCCTAACACTAACACCCCCCTAAGTTAAATATAATTTAAATCTAACAAAATAAATTAACTCTTATTAAATAACTTATTCCTATTTAAAGCTAAATACTTACCTGTAAAATAAATCCTAATATAGCTACAATATAAATTATAATTATATTATAGCTATTTTAGGATTAATATTTATTTTACAGGCAACTTTGTAATTATTTTAACCAGGTACAATAGCTATTAAATAGTTAAGAACTATTTAATAGTTACCTAGTTAAAATAATAACAAATTTACCTGTAAAATAAATCCTAACCTAAGATATAATTAAACCTAACACTACCCTATCAATAAATTAATTAAATAAACTACCTACAATTACCTACAATTAACCTAACACTACACTATCAATAAATTAATTAAACACAATTGCTACAAATAAATACAATTAAATAAACTAGCTAAAGTACAAAAAATAAAAAAGAACTAAGTTACAAAAAATAATAAAATATTTACAAACATAAGAAAAATATTACAACAATTTTAAACTAATTACACCTACTCTAAGCCCCCTAATAAAATAACAAAGCCCCCCAAAATAAAAAATTCCCTACCCTATTCTAAATTAAAAAAGTTACAAGCTCTTTTACCTTACCAGCCCTGAACAGGGCCCTTTGCGGGGCATGCCCCAAGGATTTCAGCTCTTTTGCCTGTAAAAAAAAACATACCATACCCCCCCCAACATTACAACCCACCACCCACATACCCCTAATCTAACCCAAACCCCCCTTAAATAAACCTAACACTAAGCCCCTGAAGATCTTCCTACCTTGTCTTCACCATACCAGGTTCACCGATCCGTCCTGGCTCCAACATCTTCATCCAACCCAAGCGGGGGTTGGCGATCCATCATCCGGTGCTGAAGAGGTCCAGAAGAGGCTCCAAAGTCTTCCTCCTATCCGGCAAGAAGAGGACATCCGGACCGGCAAACATCTTCTCCAAGCGGCATCTTCAATCTTCTTCCATCCGGTGCGGAGCGGGTCCATCTTGAAGCAGGCGACGCGGATCCATCCTCTTCTTCCGTTGTCTCCCGACGAATGACGGTTCCTTTAAGGGACGTCATCCAAGATGGCGTCCCTCGAATTCCGATTGGCTGATAGGATTCTATCAGCCAATCGGAATTAAGGTAGGAATTTTCTGATTGGCTGATGGAATCAGCCAATCAGAATCAAGTTCAATCCGATTGGCTGATCCAATCAGCCAATCAGATTGAGCTCGCATTCTATTGGCTGATTGGAACAGCCAATAGAATGCGAGCTCAATCTGATTGGCTGATTGGATCAGCCAATCGGATTGAACTTGATTCTGATTGGCTGATTCCATCAGCCAATCAGAAAATTCCTACCTTAATTCCGATTGGCTGATAGAATCCTATCAGCCAATCGGAATTCGAGGGACGCCATCTTGGATGACGTCCCTTAAAGGAACCGTCATTCGTCGGGAGACAACGGAAGAAGAGGATGGATCCGCGTCGCCTGCTTCAAGATGGACCCGCTCCGCACCGGATGGAAGAAGATTGAAGATGCCGCTTGGAGAAGATGTTTGCCGGTCCGGATGTCCTCTTCTTGCCGGATAGGAGGAAGACTTTGGAGCCTCTTCTGGACCTCTTCAGCACCGGATGATGGATCGCCAACCCCCGCTTGGGTTGGATGAAGATGTTGGAGCCAGGACGGATCGGTGAACCTGGTATGGTGAAGACAAGGTAGGAAGATCTTCAGGGGCTTAGTGTTAGGTTTATTTAAGGGGGGTTTGGGTTAGATTAGGGGTATGTGGGTGGTGGGTTGTAATGTTGGGGGGGGGGGTATTGTATTTATTCTTTTACAGGCAAAAGAGCTGAAATTCTTGGGGCATGCCCCGCAAAGGGCCCTGTTCAGGGCTGGTAAGGTAAAAGAGCTTGTAACTTTTTTAATTTAGAATAGGGTAGGGAATTTTTTATTTTGGGGGGCTTTGTTATTTTATTAGGGGGCTTAGAGTAGGTGTAATTAGTTTAAAATTGTTGTAATATTTTTCTAATGTTTGTAAATATTTTTTTATTTTTTGTAACTTAGTTCTTTTTTATTTTTTGTACTTTAGCTAGTTTATTTAATTGTATTTATTTGTAGCAATTGTGTTTAATTAATTTATTGATAGTGTAGTGTTAGGTTAATTGTAGGTAATTGTAGGTAGTTTATTTATTTAATTTATTGATAGGGTAGTGTTAGGTTTAATTATATCTTAGGTTAGGATTTATTTTACAGGTAAATTTGTTATTATTTTAACTAGGTAACTATTAAATAGTTCTTAACTATTTAATAGCTATTGTACCTGGTTAAAATAATTACAAAGTTGCCTGTAAAATAAATATTAATCCTAAAATAGCTATAATATAATTATAATTTATATTGTAGCTATATTAGGATTTATTTTACAGGTAAGTATTTAGCTTTAAATAGGAATAAGTTATTTAATAAGAGTTAATTTATTACGTTAGATGTAAATTATATTTAACTTAGGGCGGTGTTAGTATTAGGGTTAGACTTAGCTTTAGGGGTTAATACATTTATTATAGTAGTGGTGAGGTCCGCTCGGCAGATTAGGAGTTAATAAGTGTAGGCAGGTGTCGGCGACGTTGAGGGGGGCAGATTAGGGGTTAATAAATATAATATAGGGGTCGGCGATGTTAGGGCAGCAGATTAGGGGTACATAGGGATAACGTAGGTTGCGGCGGTTTACGGAGCGGCAGATTAGGGGTTAAAAAAAATATGCAGGGGTCAGCGATAGCGGGGGCGGCAGATTAGGGGTTAATAAGTGTAAGGTTAGGGGTGTTTAGACTCGGGGTACATGTTAGGGTGTTAGGTGCAGACGTAGGAAGTGTTTCCCCATAGGAAACAATGGGGCTGCGTTAGGAGCTGAACGCTGCTTTTTTGCAGGTGTTAGGTTTTTTTTCAGCTCAAACAGCCCCATTGTTTCCTATGGGAGAATCGTGCACGAGCACGTTTTTGAGGCCGGCCGCGTCCGTAAGCAACTCTGGTATCGAGAGTTGCATTTGCGGTAAAAATGCTCTACGCTCCTTTTTTGGAGCCTAACGCAGCATTTGATTAAACTCTCGATACCAGAGTTAAATTTATGGTGCGGCCAGAAAAAAGCCCGCGGAGCGTTAACAGCCCTTTTACCGCCGAACTCCAAATCTAGGCCTAGGAATGGTGAAAGCCAGGTGTTCATTTATGTTCCATTTGCTAAGTTTAAGTCTGTTTTCTCTTCCTTCTGTTAATACAGAGATTTGTGAAAATATTCTTAAGGTGGATGTAGCTATTTCCACTCTTAGGCGATCCTTTCAGCCTGCAGGCTTTACATTTCAGCCTGCGCTAGTGTTGCCTCTGTTGCTGCTACTACTTTGGATGAGTTTTAGGACCACCATAATTTCCTGAGAACAGCAAATGCCTTTATTTGTGATAAAGCAGTGGAAATAATTTGCATGTATGCTAAGAATGCTGAAATAGCTGTTTTAACTAGACGTGCTTTGTGGCTTAAGTCTTGGGGGCATATTTATCAAGCTCCGAATGGAGCTTAATGCCCCGTGTTTCCTGCAGGCTCGCCAGAAACAGCAGTTATGAAGCAGCGGTCACAAAGACTGCTGCTCCATAACCTGTCCGCCTGCTCTAAGCAGGCGGACAGACATCGCCGGAAATCAACCCGATCGAGTATGATCGGGTTGATTGACACCCCCCTGCTGGCAGCCCATTGGCCGCGAGTCTGCAGGGGGCGGCGTTGCACCAGCAGCTCTTGTGAGCTGCTGGTGCAATGCTGAATACGGCGAGCGTATTGCTCGCCGTATTCAGCGAGGTCTGTCGGACTTGATCCGCACTGTCGGATCAGGTCCGACAGACCTTGATAAATAGAGGCCTTGTTCTTTTGTTTCCATTTCTAAAAACAGATTACTTTCTTGGGTAAATCTCTCTTTGGATCTACATTATATGCTGTTATTGCTATAGTCACTGGGGGTAAGATAGCTTTTCTGCCCCAAAATTAAAAAATTAAGGGTATGTCTAGATCCAATTACAATAAGTCTAAAAAGCTTACCCTCCAAGACTGTATGAGGTGCCGATTGTCTTGAGATCCTTTTAAGTCCAAGGTTTTCTTGGTTTGTGTGAGAGATCTGGAGTTAACAGAAGTAATTATGCTCTATTTCCAACTACAGAATTAACCAGTGGTTTTATTCAAAACTATATATAGTTTAAATAAAGGAAGGTACTTAGCCTGTTTTGGATCTGAACATTTCAAACAGATTCCTTAAAGTTCCTACTTTCAAAAAGGAGATTTTTCATGCAATTTTTTTTTTTTAATATTCCCATTCTCAGTGATCATTTCACGTTATTGAGATTTGCTTTTCTGATTAATAATTATAATTTTTTTTACCCCACCTTGCCTTGCTACAGTACAACATTCTTACAAAATGCTTGGAGCTCTGTTGATTTGTAGTTTGGGCTTAAGGAATCCTTACTTGGGTGACCTTCTGGTTCAGGATCCCTCTTCATCTGGCTGTGTCTCATGCACAGATGATATTTCAGTTGTTTCTGAGTCACGGTTGAAAGTAAATCTTACAAAATGCTCTTCAACTCCTCAGACTTGTATGTCTTTTCTGGGATCCACTATCGATTTAGTGCCTTTGCGTCTGTCCTTGTTAGATCAGCACAAAAAAAGTCAGGTCTGTCCCATTCTGCACCAGAATATTCTTCCTCCCAGTGTATGAAAGATGTGGGACTCAGATGCAGTTTAATTTGACAGATTTTATCTCAGATTCCTCAAATTGCAGGTACTGTATCAATGGAACAGGGACCACGAAGATTTGTCACAGATGATCCTGTTAGATCACTGGACAAGGTAGTCTCTACCTTAGTGGCAGATTCTCCATTTCTTGATTCAGGGGGCCTCCTTAGTGTCCTTTGTCAATCATCAGAGAGGAACTTCCAGATGTGGGAAGTGTCCTGCATCTTCAGCTGGTCAGAACACCATTTTTGCATTATTTCTACTATCCACATTCTGGGTGTGAGCAAATGGAAGGCAGACTTTCTTGGTCACATTCCTCTTCACCCAGGGGAAAGGTCACTACATCAGGAGGTTTTCTACCAGATTGTGATTTATTTTTTTTTGGTTTGCCAGGGAATCACTAATTGCCTCTGTTTTGTGCCAGGTCTTCGAGCCATCAGGCAAGTCTGATAGGTGCCCTTGTGGTTCCCTGGTCATTCAAGCAGATTAGTTTTCCTCAATTTGTGTTACTATTCAGAGTGATAGTAAGAATCATGCAGGAACAAGCCTCATCAATTCTAATTGCTCCAAACATGGCCTCACAGGATTTGGTTTGCGGATCTGGTTGTCAGGGAACCAAGAAACCAGATTGAAACCGAAAGTGGAGGTTAAAAAATATAGTTTATTGAAAAGAGCAATAAACAAAAGCATAAACAACAATAGTGAAATCCAGAATGTTGGAGCCACAGGTCAGATGCCAAAGCAGGTTGTCAGCTGATCTGGGTCAGGGAACACACAGAGCAGGAACAATATCCGGTGTCGGTACCCAGGAAATCAGTCAGCCAAAGCCAGGGTCATACACGGAAAATGGAAACAAAAATACAGGTGTGCACTTGGTAGGTCTGGATTCACGCAAGGGCGGCGGCAGAATGGACTGGGTGATGGTTATATAGTGAACTGGCGTTACATCATCACTTGGAGACAGGAAGTTGCCAATAGTTGCAGAGGGATGATGTTCACAAGATTGCCCATAAGAGGGCGTGTGAGAGGAACACAGTGTCAGAAATACTGCCAGAAAAGCCAGAAACAGGCCTGCACTCCAAGTAAAACAAGAAAGAGTGAGTAACCCTGACACTGGTTCAGATGGTCCTTGTGCCAGCCTTGAAGGCTTCTTATAAGAAGCAATCTTCTCTCTTAAGGTCCTTTCTTTTATCAACATATCAAAACTTTTTTTTTTTTTACGCCATTTCGCTTAAATACTTCATTCTGTCCCAGAGAGGTTTTGTCTGACAAGGTTATTGTAACCTTGATTTTGGCTTGGAGACCTGTTATCAAACGTATTTTTCATAGGGTATGGAAAACCTTTATTTGCATGGTGTGCCCCAAAGGTTATCACTGGAATTTCTTTTAGAATTTTTTGAGTTCTTGAGTACCTAAAGGAGGTTCTGGATAAAGGTTTGCCAGCTAATTTCCTAAAGGATTAGATTTTGTCTATTTTTGTTTTTTTTATGAGAGAATTGCTACATATTTCTGTATTTCAGACCTTTCTTCTGACTCTGGTCAGCATTTAACCAGCTATTTATCCTTTGAATCTTAATCTGTATTTGAAGTTTTTTTTAGTCATTGCATGGTTTAGACATCTTGGAATGTGGGGCCGTTGTGTTGTGCGTGTGGGTATTGTACACTAGAGCAGTGGGTATTGTACAGTGATAGGTAGGTGGGTTGGTAGTTGTATGTGGGTATTATATATAGGGAGAGGTAGGTGGGTTGGTGGTTGTATATGGGTATTGTAGAGTTATAGGTGGGTGGGTTAGTGGTTCTATGTTGGAATTGTACAGTGAGAGGTAGGTGGGTTGGTGGTTGTGTGTGGGTATTTTACAGTGAAAGATAGGTGGGTTGGTGGTTGTGTGTGGTGTGAGTATTGTACAGTGAGAGGTTGGTGGTTGTGTGTTGGTATTGTACAGTGAGAGGTAGGTGGGTTGAGGGTTGTTTGTGTGTATTGTACAGTAAGAGGTAGGTGGATTAAGGGTTGTATGTGTGTATTGTACAGTGAGATATGGGTGGGTTGGGGGTTGTATGTGTGTATTGTACAGTGAGAGGTAGGTGAGTTAGGGGTTGTATGTATGTATTGTACAGTGAGAGGTAGGTGGGCTGGGGGTTGTGTGTGTGTACTAGTACAGTGAGAGGTAGGTGGACTGTGGGTTGTGTGTGTATTGTATAGTGAGAGGTTGGTGGGTTTGGGTGTGTGTGTATTGTACAGTGAGAGGTAGGTGGGTTGGTGCTTGTGTATGGGTATTGTACAGTGAGAAGTAAGTGGGTTGGTGCTTGTGTGTGTATTGTACAGTGAGAGGTAGATGGGTTGGTGGGTGTGTGTGTTGTACAGTGAGAGGTAGGTGGGTTGGTGGTTGTTTATTGTACATTGAAAGCTAGATGGGTTGGTGGTTGTGTGCATTGTCAATAAAGATAAAATGTTATAAAGCACTGGTAAGGATATGTGATCTTCAGGAATCCAGAAGTTAAAATCCTTGTGACATCAGAGTCCCAACAGTCAGATTTGGTTGGACTGTTGAGACTCTGATGTCACAAGGAGGGTTGGGACTTTGAAATTTACACTCTGCAGCTGTCTGTGAACGCTGTGTTTGGTGATTCTACAGTCGGCTTTGTGTTTTATAATTGTTCCCTTAACCTGAGTGATTTTACTGGAGTAATAAATTGCTTTTTCGTAGTTTGGTGTCCCTTGATTCATCTATACTTTAACACATGAGCTGTTTTACTAAGAGCTAAGTTGTAGATACTTCCACCTCTTTTTTATATAATCTGTTTATACAGGACTTCACTATTTGTTGTTATTTCCTTTTCTTCCAAGGATTTTAACTTCTGGATTCCTGAAGATCACAAATCCTTAACAGTGCTTTATCACATTTTTTTCTTTATTGGTTATATATTTGATTTGTGATATTACAAGTTAACATTTATTTTTTGGTTGTATATATTGTACAGTGAGAGGTAGGTGATTTAATGGTTGTGTGTGTGTTTTGTACAGTGAGAGGTAGGTTGGTTGGTGCTTGTGTGTATTGTACAGTGAGAAGTAGGTGGGTTGGTGGTTGTGTGTGTGTATTGTATAGTGAGAGGTAGGTTAGTTGGTGGTTGTGTGTATTGTACAGTGAGAGGTAGGTGGGTTGGTGGTTGTGTGTGTGTATTGTATAGTGAGAGGTAGGTTAGTTGGTGGTTATGTGTATTGTACAGTGAGAGGTAGGTAGGTTTGTTGGTTGTGTGTATTGTACAGTGAGAGGTAAGTGAGTTGGTGGTTGTGTATGTAGGTGGGTTGGTGGTTGTGTGTGTGTATTGTACAGTGAGAGGTTGGTGGTTGTGTGTGTGTATTGTACAGTGTGAGGTAGTTGGGTTGATGGTTTTTGTATGTGTGTATTGTACAGTGAGAGTTATTTGGTATGGTGTTTTTTATGTGTGTACTGTACAGTGAGAGTTAGTTGGGTTGGTGGTTTTGTGTGTGTGTATTGTACAGTGAGAGGAAGGTGGTTTGGTGGTTTTATGTGTGTATTGTCCACTGGGTGATGGGTTTGCCGACTGAGGTCAGTGCTTATATGTGTTATTCATGGAGCAGACATGTATAATGTAAACTAGTTTGTGTCTGTGCTACACGGTGTTGCATAGAGGTAACTTAAGATTTCCCCTCCAATATTCTCCGCCCCCCCCCCCACCCTATTGTCTATTTCCCTCCTTCCCCACCTTATGACTCCTCCCCCTGTCTTGTTACCAGGGGAGTCCCAGAACCTGGTGACAGAAAATGTGACTGTGGTAGAGGGGGACGTGGCCATTATCAGCTGCCGGGTGAAGAACAACATTGATGACTCTGTTATCCAGTTGCTGAATCCAAACCAGCAAACCATCTATTTCCGTGACTTCAGACGTGAGTTTTTCTAATATAATTTTGTTTGTGCTTTATTTATGTAATGAGCCCCAGCTGGTCTAATTCATATTCTCTTGTATTTGTTGTTAATAATTAGCTCTACTAACACTCAGGGAATGCTCTGCACTACTAATGCCTTGTTTCTTCTGAAGTGCTGGTACTCATCTCTGCTGATACTTCCTGAAGCAAACTGATCACTTGTTTCCCCTCTAGCTGTGAAGGAACATTACTCATCAGTATTGTTACTTATATTCTCTAATGCTTCTAACTGAAGGATACAGATTACATTCAGTACTGTTACTCCTGGGTATTTCTTCTCTATGTGAAGGCTAACCTGTGGTGTGACACATTGATTTACAAACTAATTATTTTTTCTCTCTCTCTCTACTTGAAGGAATATGTACCAACTAACCGTGTTACTCATTAATCTATTATTTCTTGCTTTTGCCTCTAACTTTACAGCCTTTTTACATCATTCTTGTTTGATACACATGCACAGTTTCTTGCCTGGAGTATAAATCTTAATCTTTGGGTTATTTATTGCTAATCCCGAATTCTGTTTTTATACACAAACGGTTTGTTGCACTACTTGCTGATGCAAATAATCTGTTTCTCCCCTAGCACTGAAGACCAAGTGTAGCCACAATGATATCGAAGTATTCACAATCTTTTATTAACCATCACAAGTGGTACATTATTTACTGGTACACCTCCTCTTTCAGTAATGAAATGAGCACTTCCCGTGCACACTGGAGAATCTGTGAAAATCTAATACTGGTACCCCACTTATATCATTAACAAAAGTCTTCATTAATGTAGGATCCGCTTAACGAAGAACCGAATAGTGTGTTTTATATAGAAAACTCGGGTGTATTAGTGTAATAATGATGGCATTGATATCTGGTGGGTATTTTACAAACCATCATAAACATAAGAAAACACTAGAATGCCTGTCTCTATTTCTAATAGTTTAATGACATTTGTTCTACTTCTTCTACAAATGTTACTGTTGATACTATTCCTACTAATACAACAACTGCTGCTAAAGCTGATGTAACTAAAACTATTACTAAATACTGTCCTGCCCTGTATGATTGTAGCCTTTTTGTTTTCTCGCCAGGACAGACAGATCTGGGTAGAGAGATAGCATCATGTAGTTACTCCAGTCTGATGGGCAGGAACCCATATATACTATTCTGTGTGTACTTCATAAAGCAACTCTGTGTGAATGTTGCAATGTCTGGCGTATGTGTTTACTTGATGTGGCTGCTCCAGCTGTGAGTGTGCTCTGGGTTGTGTATTGCTCGATTGTGGCTGTGAATCAGACACCCACCCACTCACAAAATGTATAGGGTCTGCTTGGCTGTCTGGTTCTATTCTGTTTGTCATTGGGAAGCGTTGTTGGAAATAGTTTTCCCTGTCAAGTGGTAAAAGAGACTCATTTTTGTTTATTCAAATGATTAGATTTGTATCATCTTTGGTATACTGGATGGCTGTCGTGGCGCACGCAGAGCCAGTCTTGGGGTGTAAGCAGCAGAGAGTGCGTCACCCTCACAAATACAGAAAGTGAATGCATCTCATGGTCTCACATCTGAGAACATTCCTGTCATTGGAAAACAGGTTATTGTGTTTTCTCTGTGGCCTTGTACTGGGATATTGAGAGAATTTGAGAGGCATATTCCAATCCATCAGACAATACATTTTCAGACGACTTTCACCAGACATATGTAGTTTTCTAGTTTAATATCTTCAGCCTCTTCGATAAAGCATTCTATTTGTGCAGCTTTTTCAATGTTAACATTTTTTTACATGTTCATAAGCTTAATTGTTCCCTGATTTAGTACTAAGCTAAAAATCATCTTCAAATTACACTATCGCCTAGATTTAGAGTTCTGCGTTAGCCGTCAAAACCAGCGTTAGGGGGTTCTAACGCTGGTTTTGGCCGACCGCTGGTATTTAGAGTCTTGTAGGTAAGGGTCTAACGCTCACTTTCCAGCCGCGACTTTTCCATACCGCAGATCCCCTTACGTCAATTGCGTATCCTATCTTTTCAATGGGATCTTTCTAACGCTGGTATTTAGAGTCTTGGCTGAAGTGAGCATTAGAACGACAAAACTCCAGCCGCAGAAAAAAGTCAGGAGTTAAGAGCTTTCTGGGCTAACGCCGGTTCATAAAGCTCTTAACTACTGTGCTCTAAAGTACACTAACACCCATAAACTACCTATGTACCCCTAAACCGAGGCCCCCCCACATCGCCGCCACTGTACTAAAATTTTTTAACCCCTAATCTGCCGACCGCACACCGCCGCAACCTACATTATCCCTATGTACCCCTAATCTGCTGCCCCTAACATCGCCGACACTTACATAATATTTATTAACCCCTAATCTGCCCCCCCAACGTCGCCGCTACCTACCTACACTTATTAACCCCTAATCTGCTGACCGGACCTCACCGCTACTATAATAAATGTATTAACCCCTAATCCGCCTCACTCCCGACTCAAAAACCCTATAATAAATAGTATTAACCCCTAATCTGCCCTCCCTAACATCGCCGACACCTAACTTCAAGTATTAACCCCTAATCTGCCGGCCGGACCTCGCCGCTACTCTAATAAATGTAACCCTTAAAGCTAAGTCTAACCCTAACACTAACACCCCCCTAAGTTAAATATAATTTTTATCTAACAAAATAAATTAACTCTTATTAAATAAATTAATCCTATTTAAAGCTAAATACTTACCTGTAAAATAAACCCTAATATGGCTACAATATAACGAATAATTATATTGTAGCTATTTTAGGATTTATATTTATTTTACAGGCAACTTTGTATTTATTTTAAATAGGTACAATAGCTATTAAATAGTTAATAACTATTTAATAGCTACCTAGTTAAAATAATTACAAAATTACCTGTAAAATAAATCCTAACCTAAGTTACAATTAAACCTAACACTACACTATCAATAAATTAATTACATAAACTACCTACAATTATCTACAATTAAATCAACTAAACTAAATTACAAAAAACAAACAAACACTAAATTACAAAAAATAAAAAAGATTACAAGAATTTTAAACTAATTACACCTACTCTAAGCCCCCTATAAAAATAACAAAGCCCCCCAAAATAAAAAAATGCCCTACCCTATTCTAAAATAAAAATTTAACAGCTCTTTTACCTTACCAGCCCTTAAAAAGGCCTTTTGCGGGGCATGCCCCAAAGAAAACAGCTCTTTTGCATTTAAATAAACATACAATACCCCCCCAACATTACAACCCACCACCCACATACCCCTAATCTAACCCAAACCCCCCTTAAAAAACCTAACACTAAGCCCCTGAAGATTTTCCTACCTTATCTTCACCACGCCGGGTATCACCGATCCGTCCAGAAGAGGGTCCGAAGTCTTCATCCAGGCGGCATCTTCTATCTTCTTCCATCCGGCGTGGAGCGGGACCGTCTTGAAGCAGCCGATGCGGATCCATCCTCATCTTCCGACGACTCCCGACGAATGAAGGTTCCTTTAAGTGACGTCATCCAAGATGGCGTCCCTAGAATTCCGATTGGCTGATAGGATTCTATCAGCCAATCGGAATTAAGGTAGGAAAAATCCGATTGGCTGATCCAATCAGCCAATCAGATTGAGCTCGCATTCTATTGGCTGATCGGAACAGCTGATCGGATAGGGAGATGCCAGTGACCCATATATTCAATGGCCTCATTTAAATACATAAAGTGTAATGTTGATATGAGTTCATTCATGAGATCAAGAGACAATGTGAAAGTGTTGTTTTGAATATGTTATTTGACATAAGATTTATGGAATAGATTAAGCAGATTACAAAGAGAATTTTCTCCATTTCTTGGAAGCACTTCCATAAGCAAGCTTTAGAGCAGTACACTGACAGATCGATATTAAACCAATAAGAATGTTACTTTTGTCATGTGATACACACACCCACTGAATGTGATGATAGCTACATGATTAAGATATAGAAAGGAAGGTTTTTAATTAATCTATTATATCAAACCTTCCCTCCCCCCCTCCCCCATCCCCCTCTTACACACCAAAGAGAATGATCAATGGGGATTGCTAATCAGTACCGGGAATTCTAAATAAAAGCCCAACTGAAAAGATCGATATTAAACCAATCGGAATGCGACCCTCTGTCATGTGACGTACACTCCCACGGAATGTCACAAGAATTATGCATTCAAGACACTAAGGGGAGGTTTTCTACTATACATCCCCATGCTTACATCACAGAATTTGACCAATGAGATTGACAGCCAACACAGGGGCGGGCCGCACCGCCCTCGTGTTTGGCGTTATTTATATGATTAGCTTTAGAAGTTAGAACATATCCTCTGATGTAGAAGGCAGGTTTGATCCATAAGCAACCTTTGAAACATGTTAGGATAAGCGGGAGATTTAATTTTCTTGTGGAGACTATTCTCCCTTTGATGCTATAACGTTTTAGCATAAGAAAGGTATATAAACTATTGCTGCTGCTACCTTGTCATGAGAAGGAGATTCCTTGTGAATTACCATTTTGTGTATGGTATACTGATACCTCATATGTGAATTGAGGTTGAAAATTGTAAGTGAGTTTTACCAATGTTTTAACTAATAAAATAACAAGTTTGCTTTATAAAAAACAATATTGCAATATTTGTTGTTTTTATTTTTTCTGTATATCGATTGCAAATGGCATTGTGATTCAGGAGGATACAATCTCTTTCTGGGGTTTTGAAAGAAGTGGAATTATACACGCATACAAGGAGCCTACGACTAAAGACAACCAACTACTTAGCATCCTATGCGGCACTTACCTCATTTTGATTGAAGTAATTTCTTGTAAGTAGGAAGTCTATTTACTAATCTTGGTTTCTCTTGTAAGGTGTATCCAAGCCACGGATCATCCATTACTTGTGGGATATACTCATCCCCAACAGGAAGTTGCAAGAGGACACCCACAGCAGAGCTGTTATATAGCTCCTCCCCTAACTGTCATAGCCAGTCATTCTCTTGCAACTCTCAACAAGCATGGAGGTAGTAAGAGAGAGTGGTGAAAAATAGTTTGTTTATTTTCTTCAATCAAAAGTTTGTTATTTTTAAATGGTACCGGAGTTGTACTATTTTATCTCAGGCAGAAAATAGAAGAAGAATCTGCCTGAGTTTTCTATGATCTTAGCAGGTTGTAACTAAGATCCATTGCTGTTCTCACTTATGTCTGAGGAGAGAGGTAACTTCAGCGGGAGAATGGCATGCAGTTTACTCTGCTATGAGGTATGTGCAGTTACAATTTTTTCTAGAATTGGAAATGCTAGAAAATGCTGCTGATACCGGATTAATGTAAGTTAAAGGGACATGCCACCCACATATGATTTAGAAAGAGAATGCAATTTTAAACATCTTTCTAATTTACTTATATTATCTAATTTGTTTTATTCTCTTGATATTATTTTATGAAAAGCATATCTAGATATGCTCACTAGCTGCTGATTGGTTGCTGAACATAGAAGCATTGTGTGATTGGCTCACCATGTGCATCGCTTTTTCTTCAACTAAGGATATTTAAAAAATGAAGCAAAATAAATAATGGAAGTAAATAGTAATGTTGTTTAAATTTCTATTCTCTATCTGAATCTTGAAAGAAAGATTTTGGGTTTAGTGGCCCTTTAAGCCTGAATACAGTGATTTAATAGCGACTGGTATCATGCTTACTCTCAGGGGTAATACCCTTATAAAAATGCAATATAAAACGTTTGCTGGCATGTTT
This sequence comes from Bombina bombina, assembly GCF_027579735.1. Taxonomy (NCBI): domain Eukaryota; kingdom Metazoa; phylum Chordata; class Amphibia; order Anura; family Bombinatoridae; genus Bombina; species Bombina bombina. Next base: position 273,947,640 of record NC_069506.1, on the reverse strand, counting down.
AATCGTTTTTATATATGCTTTGGTGATAAAACTTTATTGGGGCCTAGTTTTTTCCACATGGCTGGCTTTATTTTTGCCTAAAAACAGTTTCCTGAGGATTTCCACTGTTATAGTATGAGTGGGAGGGGCCTATTTTAGCGCTTTTTTGCGCAGTTAAAATTACAGACTGAGACATCCAGCTTTCCTCAGAAGTCCCCTGAATGCTATAGGACATCTCTAAAGGGCTCAAAGTCATTTATTGGGGAAGGTAGGGCCACAGCAGAGCTGTGACAGTTTGTTGTAACTGTTAAAAAACGTCTATATCGTTTTTTTGATCCGTTTTTTGAACTAAGGGGTTAATCATCCATTTGCAAGTGGGTGCAATGCTCTGTTAGCTTATTACATACACTGTAAAAATTTTGTTTGATTTACTGCCTTTTTTCACTGTTTTTCAAATTCTGACAAAATTTGTTTCTCTTAAAGGCACAGTACCGTTTTTATATTTGCTTGTTAACTTGATTTAAAGTGTTTTCCAAGCTTGCTAGTCTCATTGCTAGTCTGTACAAATATGTCTGACATAGAGGAAACTCCTTGTTCATTATGTTTAAAAGCCATGGTGGAACCCCCTCTTAGAATGTGTACCAAATGTACTAATTTCACTTTAAGCAATAAAGATCATATTCTGTCTTTAAAAAATGTATCACCAGAGGAATCTGATGAGGGGGAAGTTATGCTGACTAACTCTCCCCACGTGTCAGATCCTTTGACTCCCGCTCAAGGGACTCACGCTCAAATGGCTCCAAGTACATCGAGGGCGCCCATAGCGATTACTTTACAAGACATGGCGGCAGTCATGGATAATACACTGTCAGCGGTATTAGCCAGACTACCTGAATTTAGAGGTAAACAAGATAGCTCTGGGGTTAGACGAAATGCAGAGCATACTGACGCTTTAAGAACCATGTCTGAAACTGCCTCACAATATGCAGAAGCTGAGTAAGGAGAGCTTCAGTCTGTGGGTGATATTTCTGACTCAGGAAAGATACCTGATTCTGATATTTCTACATTTAAAATTAAGCTTGAACACCTCCGCGTGTTGCTCAGGGAGGTTTTAGCTGCTCTGAATGACTGTGATACAATTGCAGTGTGTGTAGACTGGATAAATAATATGCAGTGCCGGTGTGTACTGATGTTTTTCCAATACCTAAAAGATTTACAGAAATTATTAATAAGGAATGGGATAGACCAGGTGTGCCGTTCTCTCCCCCTCCTATTTTTAGAAAAATGTTTCCAATAGACGCCACCACACGGGACTTATGGCAGACAGTCCCTAAGGTGGAGGGAGCAGTTTCTACTCTAGCAAAGCGTACTACTATCCCTGTCGAGTGGCTCAGTGTATGGAAGTAATCGGTTTAATGGTAGCGGCAATGGACATAGTGCCGTTTGCACGCTTACATCTCAGACCGCTGCAACTATGCATGCTCAGTCAGTGGAACGGGGATTACACAGATTTGTCCCCTCTACTAAATCTGGATCAAGAGACCAGGGATTCTCTTCTCTGGTGGCTATCTCGGGTCCATCTGTCCAAAGGTATGACATTTCCCAGGCCAGATTGGACAATTGTAACAACAGATGCCAGCCTTCTAGGTTGGGGTGCAGTCTGGAACTCCCTGAAGGCTCAGGGATCGTGGACTCAGGAGACATTCCTTCCAATAAATATTCTGGAACTGAGAGCGATATTCAATGCTCTTCAGGCTTGGCCTCAGCTAGCGACAATTGAGGTTCGTCAGATTTCAGTCGGACAACATCACGACTGTGGCTTACATCAACCATCAAGGGGGAACAAGGAGTTCCCTAGCGATGTTAGAAGTCTCAAAGATAATTCGCTGGGCAGAGATTCACTCTTGCCACCTATCAGCTATCCATATCCCAGGTGTAGAGAACTGGGAGGCGGACTTTTCATCCAGGGGAGTGGGAACTCCATCTGGAGGTGTTTGCACAATTGATTCATCGTTGGGGCAAACCAGAACTGGATCTCGCCAGAACGCCAAGCTTCCTTGTTACGGATCCAGGTCCAGGGATCCCAAGGCGACGCTGATAGATGCTCTAGCAGCGCCCTGGTCTTTCAACCTGGCTTATGTGTTTCCACCGTTCCCTCTGCTCCCTCGACTGATTGCCAAGTTCAAGCAGGAGAGAGCATCAGTGATTTTGATAGCGCCTGCGTGGCCACGCAGGACCTGGTATGCAGATCTAGTGGACATGTCATCCTTTCCACCATGGACTCTGCCTCTGAGACAGTACCTTCTACTTCAGGGTCCTTTCCACCATCCAAATCTAATTTCTCTGAGACTGACTGCATGGAGATTGAACGCTTGATTTTATCAAAGCATGGCTTCTCCGAGTCAGTCATTGATACCTTAATACAGGCACGAAAGCCTGTCACCAGGAAAATTTATCATAAGATATGGGGTAAATATCTTTACTGGTGTGAATCCAAGGGTTACTCATGGAGTAAGGTCAGGATATTATCCTTTCTCCAAGAAGGTTTGGAAAAAGGATTGTCAGCTAGTTCCTTAAAGGATTTCTGCTCTGTCTATTCTTTTGCACAAGCGTCTGGCAGATGTTCCAGACGTTCAGGCATTTTGTCAGGCTTTAGTTAGAATCAAGCCTGTGTTTAAACCTGTTGCTCCGCCATGGAGCTTAAATTTGGTTCTTAAGGTTCTTCAAGGAGTTCCGTTTGAACCTCTTCATTCCATAGATATCAAAGTTTTATCTTGGAAAGTTCTTTTTTTCGTAGCTATTTCCTCGGCTTGTAGAGTCTCCGAGTTATCTGCCTTACAATGTGATTCTCCTTATCTGATTTTTCATTCGGATAAGGTAGTCCTACGTACCAAACCTGGGTTTTTACCTAAGGTGGTATCTAACAAGAATATCAATCAAGAGATTGTTGTTCCATCCTTGTGTCCTAATCCTTCTTCAAAGAAGGAATGTCTATTACACAATCTGGACGTGGTTCGTGCTTTAAAGTTTTACTTACAAGCTACTAAAGATTTTCGTCAAACATCTGCTTTGTTTGTTGTCTACTCTGAACAGAGGAGAGGTCAAAAGGCTTCGGCAACCTCTATTTCTTTGTTTCTAAGAAGCATAATCCGCTTAGCCTATGAGACTGCTGGACAGCAGCCTCCTGAAAGGATTACAGCTCATTCTACTAGAGCTGTGGCTTCCACTTGGGCCTTCAAAAATGAGGCTTCTGTTGAACAGATTTGCAAGGCGGCGACTTGGTCTTCGCTTCACACTTTTTTCAAAATTCTACAAATTTGATACTTTTGCTTCTTCGGAGGCTATTTTTGGGAGAAAGGTTTTACAGGCGGTGGTACCTGCCTTGTCCCTCCCTTCATCCGTGTACTTTAGCTTTGGTATTGGTATCCCACAAGTAATGGATGATCCGTGGACTGGATACACCTTACAAGAGAAAACACAATTTATGCTTACCTGATAAATTTATTTCTCTTGTGGTGTATCCAGTCCACGGCCCGCCCTGTCGTTTTAAGGCAGGTAATTTTTAAATTTAAACTACAGTCACCACTGCACCCTATGGTTCCTCCTTTCTTGGCTTGTTTTTGGTCGAATGACTGGCTATGACAGTTAGGGGAGGAGCTATATAACAGCTCTGCTGTGGGTGTCCTCTTGCAACTTCCTGTTGGGAATGAGAATATCCCACAAGTAATGGATGATCCGTGGACTGGATACACCACAAGAGAAATAAATTTATCAGGTAAGCATAAATTGTGTTTTCTGTGGGCACACCAACTTACCTGAAGTTTGTTTCATCTGATTCATCTCACGTGGGAACTTTCTTATCTATTCATTTGTTTCTGGACTACAGTTATTTGGACTTATACTATAATACGATATAATATATATATATATATATATATATATATATATATATATATATATATATATATTAGAGATATACATGTTTTAAAGTTTTTATTTAAGTTTGTATTCAATTTTTATTGCATTAACTCTTTGTGCAATTTTATGCATTCATTTGTACCAATTTATTTATTGATCAACGGACCTCATGAATGTTACCTGAATAACTTTCAGCTTTAAGCACTATTTTGTGCCTGTAAACCATTCTTTTTAATATACCGTATATAAATATAATATATGTGTGTGTATATATATATATATATATATATATATATATATATATATATATATATATATATATATATGTGTGTGTATATATACATATATATATATATATATATATATATATATATATATGTGTGTGTGTGTATATATATCTCAGCACTCCTAAATAATTTAACCAAGAAATAATTTTAATTTAAAGCTGGAATATCAATTCCTAAACAAATACCAAAAACAAAAAATAATAAATAATGGACACAAAAAAACCAAGGTCCCCAACCTATCCTCACTCAGACTCACATACAGCATACACTCGCATACAATGCACTTCCCCTTAGGCGTCCCTAAGGGGAAAAATAGAGGCGTCTTTTTAGAAGATACACAGTTCTATGATGTAAATGAATCACTCAGGGGCGTAAAAAGTCGATACTTTGTAATCCAAATAGAAATAATAAGTCACGCTTGATTGAAGCTCATTACAAACATCAGAGGAGTGGTAACAATTGTAATCCAAATGTAATACAACAAACTATCCAACTTGATTGTAGTTTAAGAGCAAAATTCACTGCCCCTGTGTAACCACCATACTCATTGGATACTCTTATCCTTATAGGTCTCACACCTCTAGATACGAAATACGTAAATAAGACTTCGCAGTCCGTAACATGACTTTGTCCCCGGACAATATGTAAACCTCTCTACAACTGAGTTGTGTGGTGCAGTAATAATTGCAGCGTAAATAAAACACAACTGTGAATGTCCCCCAGGCTACCCAGAAAAACCTGTACGCTGTGTCAGCTTGCAATATAGTAGATATAAAGTATACTTGCTTCCGTCCGGCTGCCTGTCGGATGACGCTTAGTCAGTGTGCAGTGTACCTACTCCTGCAAGCAAAGGGAGATATATTTGCTAGAATCCCAGCTGGTTTCCAGTTGAATATCGCTCCGTGAGCGTGATTTACTGCATCCGAATTGTCACATATAGCAGTTGTACGAGGCTATTGGAGATCAGATTAGCATCAGAGGGAGACCTATGTATACAGTGGATTTTCGAAAAGACTGCCTTAGACCAACACTCCAACGCGTGTTTCGGGCTCCGCCCTTTCTCAAGGAGTATGTTGCGTCATAGTGTTCACTGCCTCTTATAGTTCACATCTCGTTAGTGATTGGACTATAGAGAACACACCTTCTTTACGTGAACATCACTCACACACTAAATCTAACATAGCGAACATTAAATGAAGACACTTTATATACAGAAACCCAGTAAAGGGATATGGGAAAATACATTGGGCAATGAGTTCTACTTAATCCATATAGCTAAATCTCATCTGAACTCTTGACCTATCCTGGTACGTTATATGAAGTGATTCGATCATTAGCCAATGTATATACACCAAATGAACAGTAACAGAAAACGGACCAATGTTCATCTATATAACAAATAACGGACCTATGTTCATCTATATAACAAAATCTCATCTATAATGACTGACTCATCTAGATATATGATATTCAAACTACTGGTCAATATTACTAAATAGGTACAATATAAAACATTAGGTAAATGCATTAAACAGTAATTAATATTCATTAGCAAGATTTTACATAATATATCTATAACCATCAGATTATGATCACAACTTGATCGATCAAATAGTATGATAGATAACCACTCTAAACCTTATGCTAACATGCCCAGATATCTCATTCCCATGTAAGATACTCAAATTTTTAGATAAAGGAACCCCAGGATATATCTCTGTTCAGACCCCTAGGGCTAAGTGTATCTAATTTCCTAATCCACTGAGCTTCCTTTCGAAAAAGAGTTCTTTGTCTATCACCCCCTCTTCTAAGTATCGGAGCATCATCCACAATTTGAAACCTAAGTTGACTCTTATTATGTGAATGAGTCAAAAAATGAAAAGCAACTGGAGCATCATAGTCTTCATTATCGATAGCTGCCTTATGTTGTCTAATCCGTTCCTTGACACTCTGTGTGGTCTCACCCACATATGCCAACCCACACGGGCATTTTATAACATAAATTACATAACTTGAGTTACAAGTATATGTGTTCCTAATACTAATCTTACTCCCATTGTGTGGATGTGTTACATAATCACCTTTTATGAGGGAATTACACTGCGCACATCTGTAGCATGGAAATGAACCTTTTTTTTTAAGGGGTAAGGTCGGATTTTTGGAGCCCAAATCCGCCCTAGCAAATTCATCCATCAGGTTTCTATTCCTTTTGTAAGAAAAGAGTGGAGGGTTTTTAAACATTTCAAATGTGTGGGGGTCTTCTTGTAAAAGATACCAATGTTTAGAGATCATAGATCTTAATTTCCTACTGTGTAGACCATATTGTGTAACCAGAGGTACCGAGAATTGAGGTTCATTTCTCCAACATTGGTGTGTCCGGTCCACGGCGTCATCCTTACTTGTGGGAAATATCTCTTCCCCAACAGGAAATGGCAAAGAGTCCCAGCAAAAGCTGTCCATATAGTCCCTCCTAGGCTCCGCCCACCCCAGTCATTCTCTTTGCCGTTGCACAGGCAACATCTCCACGGAGATGGTTAAGAGTATGTGGTGTTTAGTTGTAGTTTTTTTATTCTACTATCAAGAGTTTGTTATTTTAAAATAGTGCTGGTATGTACTATTTACTCTGAAACAGAAAAAGAGGAAGATTTCTGTTTGTGAGAGGAAGATGATATTAGCAGCAGTAACTAAAATCGTTTGATGTTTCCACATAGGACTGTTGAGATGAAGTAACTTCAGTTGGGGGAAACAGTTAGCAGACTTTTCTGCTTAAGGTATGACTAGCCATATTTCTAACAAGACTGTGTAATGCTGGAAGGCTGTCATTTTCCCCTCATGGGGACCGGTAAGCCATTTTCTTAGTCTCAAACAGAATAAAGGGCTTAATATGGGCTATAAAACTGGTAGACACTTTTATGGGCAAAATCGATTGATTTATTTGAGCATTTTATACATGTTTATGTCTGAAATTCACACTTATAAGCTTGGGGAACGTTTTTTAACGTCAGGCACTGAGTTAGACACCTTTCCAGTCAGATGAGAGAAGTGACCAAAATAATAGAATGGGCGGAGGATCACTCCTGCCACCTATCTGCGATCCACATCCCAGGAGTGGAAAACTGGGAGGCGGATTATCTGAGTCGTCAGACATTCCATCCGGGGGAGTGGGAACTTCACCCGGAGATCTTTGCCCAATTAACTCAATTATGGGGCATTCCAGACATGGATCTGATGGCGTCTCGTCAGAACTTCAAGGTTCCTTGCTACGGGTCCAGATCCAGGGATCCCAAGGCGGCTCTAGTGGATGCACTAGTAGCGCCTTGGACCTTCAACCTAGCCTATGTGTTTCCACCGTTTCCTCTCATTCCCAGGCTGGTAACCAGGATCAAGCAGGAGAGGGCCTTGGTGATCTTGATAGCTCCTGCGTGGCCACGCAGGACTTGGTATGCAGACCTGGTAAATATGTCATCGGTTCCACCATGGAAGCTACCTTTGAGACAGGATCTTCTGGTACAGGGTCCATTCGAACATCCAAATCTAGTCTCTCTCCAGCTGACGGCTTGGAAATTGAACGCTTGATTTTATCTAAGCGTGGGTTTTCGGATTCTGTGATAGATACTCTGGTACAAGCCAGAAAACCTGTAACTAGAAAGATTTACCATAAAATATGGAAAACATATATCTGTTGGTGTGAATCCAAGGGATTCTCATGGAGTAAGATTAAGATTCCTAGGATCCTTTCCTTCCTACAAGAGGGTTTGGATAAGGGATTATCAGCGAGTTCTCTAAAGGGACAGATTTCTGCTTTATCTGTCTTGTTACACAAACGACTGGCAGCTGTGCCAGATGTTCAAGCATTTGTTCAGGCTCTGGTTAGGATTAAGCCTGTTTACAGACCTTTGACTCCTCCCTGGAGTTTAAATCTAGTTCTTTCAGTTCTCCAAGGGGTTCCGTTTGAACCTTTACATTCCATAGATATTTAGTTGTTATCTTGGAAAGTTTTGTTTTTGGTTGCTATTTCTTCTGCTAGAAGAGTTTCTGAGTTATCTGCTCTGCAGTGTTCTCCGCCCTATCTGGTGTTTCATTCAGATAAGGTTGTTTTGCGTACTAAGCCTGGTTTTCTTCCAAAGGTTGTTTCCAACAAAAATATTAACGAGGAGATAGTTGTACCTTCTTTGTGTCCGAATCCAGTTTCAAAGAAGGAACGTTTGTTACACAATTTAGACGTAGTCCGTGCTCTAAAATTCTATTTAGAAGCTACAAAAGAGTTCAGACAAACATCTTCTCTGTTTGTCGTCTATTCTGGTAAAAGGAGAGGTCAAAAAGCGACTGCTACCTCTTTCCTTTTGGCTTAAAAGCATCATCCGATTGGCTTACAAGACTGCCGGACGGCAGCCTCCTGAAAGAATCACAGCTCACTCTACTAGGGCTGTGGCTTCCACATGGGCCTTCAAGAATGAGGCTTCTGTTGATCAGATATGTAAGGCAGCGACTTGGTCTTCACTGCACACTTTTGCCAAATTTTACAAATTTGATACTTTTGCTTCTTCGGAGGCTATTTTTGGGAGAAAGGTTTTGCAAGCCGTGGTGCCTTCTGTTTAGGTAACCTGATTTGCTCCCTCCCTTCATCCGTGTCCTAAAGCTTTGGTATTGGTTCCCACAAGTAAGGATGACGCCGTGGACCGGACACACCAATGTTGGAGAAAACAGAATTTATGCTTACCTGATAAATTGCTTTCTCCAACGGTGTGTCCGGTCCATGGCCCGCCCTGGTTTTTTAATCAGGTTTGATTAATTATTTTCTCTAACTACAGTCACCACGGCACCCTATGGTTTCTCCTGTTTTTTTCCTCCTGTCCGTCGGTCGAATGACTGGGGTGGGCGGAGCCTAGGAGGGACTATATGGACAGCTTTTGCTGGGACTCTTTGCCATTTCCTGTTGGGGAAGAGATATTTCCCACAAGTAAGGATGATATTCTGTTTTTTCTGTTTAGAAGCTAGCAATGATTCTCTATTACTCTGTTGAACTCTAATGAGGTTGTCCTGTATGACCTCTTCAGGATAACCCCTAGCTCTAAACTTATCAGCCATCTGTCCTAATCGTAATTGTGCCTGCAAAGGATCCGTCACAATAAGTTTTGTTCCAGTAGTTGACTGTAAGGTAGGTTTTTAATCAAAGCTGGTGGATGGAAACTATCATACTGTAATAGATTGTTTCTATCTGTGGTTTTACTGAAAATATCACATTCCAGTGTACTGCCTTTTTTAATGACCATAGTATCTTGAAAACTTACTTGCTCAACACTATATTCCATGGTAAATTTAAAAAAATCTGTAAAATTATTCAACTTGTCAACAAATGTATTTAGTGATAATAGGTCTCCTGTCCATATAAAAAATATGTCGTCTATATACCTGTACCTGAGCTGATTTGTTCTGGGTGTGGGCTGCTGACTGAAACTAACTCGTTGAAAGTATGTAGCAGTCAGATTCCAGATTTTTTACTATTCAATTCATTTCATTTTATCTTTATCATTTAAAATAAATCGTCATTTTTCTGGTTATCCAAACGATCTGGAATCTGACTGCTACATACTTTCAACAAGTTAGTTTCAGTCAGCAGCTCAGACCCAGAACAAATCAGCTTTGGTTTTAGTATATTGTATGATCCTCTTTTTGTGTTTTATGCTTTTAAACATACAAATAAACTTTGACTTTTAAGCATTAGGACTATTTGTAGTGCTGCTCCACATTAGACAGTTCCCTTCAAACAGAGCTGTGCTCTGGCTGCACTGTGTAAGTTTTTCTTAGCACAGTGCATCCAGAGCAAAGTGCTGTTTGAAGTGAGCAGTCAAATATGCAGTAGCGCTGCAAAGCAGCAGCGCATTGCTTGTTGACTTGCTCTCAGAGAAAAAAATCTCAAACCCGCACCCTAGTCTTTCCCAGTCTGCAAAGCGGTTTATTCTGAATGTAAGACTTTAGTATGAGCTTTGCATCTTTTTATTACTACATTTCTATGTTAGACCAAGAGAAAAGGAAACAGATTTATTCAAGAGACATTTTAAAATTTTATTTTTTTGAATGCAGCTAATTTGCAATGCAATTTTAAACTGCTGCACTATATTATACAACGTTAAAAATTGCTTTATTCTTCAGTTAATCAACACATTGCAATTGAACTGGTGCCTTAGTGTAACTGTCTAATTTAAAATTGAATTTTATTTAAAAATAACCTGCAGAAAATTTTTCACTAAAAAAAAATCTCATCGCAGAAAGTGAAGAGAAGTTCTGCCTCTGGAGTAATGTGTGTGTATAAAATGTTCGTGTTTTTATTTGTGTAAATATGTATATGCTCACATATGTACATATATACACTTATAAACACATAAATACACATGGATACACTTATATAGACATAAATATACACTTTTGAGCCTTTCACATTCAAATACCTTGAAACATGAAATTTCATTGTTATTCTTTTTTAATATGTTTAATGTGTTTTGAATAGAAATACTTTAAATAGAAAAACAGTTTTTTAATTTAAAATAAATACTTTATGTATCTGTTTATATATATATATATATATATATATATATATATACACTTATAAACACATAAATACACATGGATACACTTATATAGACATAAATATACACTTTTGAGCCTTTCACATTCAAATACCTTGAAACATGAAATTTCATTGTTATTCTTTTTTAATATGTTTAATGTGTTTTGAATAGAAATACTTTAAATAGAAAAACAGTTTTTTAATTTTAATTTTTTTTTTTAAATACTTTATGTATCTGTTTGTGTGTATGTATGCATGCATGCATGCATGCATGTATGTATGTATGTATGTATGTATGTATACATATATATATATATATATATATATATATATATATATATATATATATATATATATATATATATATACCCGAACTACAGCACTTGAAAGAATATTTAGATAAGAACTTAAATAAGGGCTTCATACGTTCCTCTACTTCTTCTGCAGCTGCTGCCATGCTTTATGTCCGTAGCAAAGATGTCCTATAACAGACTACAGAGAGAGTGAAGGAACAGTCTAGTTCTAAACAAACTTTCATGATTCAGATAGGGCATGTAATTTTGAAGAATGTTCCAATTTACTTCTATCACCAATTTTGCTTTGTTCTTTTGGTATTCTTAGTTGAAAATTAATTTCTAAGCACTTGAAGGCCGCCTCTTATCGCAGGGCATTTTGACAGATTTTTTTTAAATTTTTTATTAACAAGAATTTTTATTGAGGTTTCCAAAACATACATGAAATAAGAAGACTTTAATACTGCAAGAATGTTACTTTTTAGACCAATATAAGAATTTGCATCTCCATTAACATATGAATTGTAAACATTTATAGGATAATAGCATACATGAAAAATCAAATATCTGTCACTAAGTTTTAGTGAAACCAACTAATGGAGTGTGCAATGCGAGTAAGTTTAAATAAAGATACAATGAAGAATAGTCTAAATTAATGTTGAGTCTATGTGAGTGGGACCTCATTTTCTGTTGTATACATTTTAATTATAGTAACTATATGATATTATATAGTATATAGTAGTACATATAAAATTGGGGAGAATCAGCAGGCAAGAGCTGCTCTAAGTTAGAGGGGAAGGGGGGGCGGGCAATCTAATTGTTGATATAAGTAATGGGTAATTAGGGGGCTAGTATTGAGCTCCCAATGCAACAAATTAAATTGGACTTTGTGGATTAGCAGAAAATAGGAGCCTTTTAGTATGAGGAATAGTTGTGTTGGGACGGAGGTTGGCTGGTGAGTTGAAATATGTATCAGTTGAGTAACCACACACTTTCGGGTTAAGTTGGTCAGACATGGGGTCTAGCTTAGAACAGTAGATACCAAGAGGTTTGCTAGATCTCAAAACATAGGAGTGATTTCCTTACCACAATGATAACTTATTTATACAATGATAGTAAGTCAAATAATGATGAGGTAGGTATAACTGAGGCCTCTTTTTTATAATTATGAGAACCTCCTAATAACTTAGAGGTTAAGTGAGAAAACAGTGAGGTAAAGTGTGTAGGTGTTGTCTGGGGAGCATATTTGGTAGATCAACATAATACAAAAATAACGCAACTGAACAGGGATTAATCTGTTTCCAACCTGGTATATATAATCTACAAAACTGAGCTTTATGGTATGCATGTTTAAGAAAAATAGGAGGTTGCCACAAGAGCATAGGCCCTATACCCTGCGGCAAGAGGCTTGCATTTCTACCAACCAGCTCTGCATATTAAGCGGTTGTCATTTTTATGTATCTATTACCCAGTGGGTCTAGGACAAGGTAAATTTTCTATATGATTTCACCCCAGTCTTCAACCATATTACTACATTACCCTCAGTGCTTATGTTAACATATTAGCTGTTAAATGTAGCCTAAAGCAAATTAGATTCTGATATAGGCAGTACCTAACAGTGTTGCTGCTGTAGTATACATTATACATTACTAGTCTTTAATATTTAGTATAAACCTGACATAGATTGCGCTCTGATACCAGCTAGCTTGAACCGTTGCTGGATGTCCTTGTGAGGTACTATGTCCTGCAGGTAATATTCTGAATTCAATCTAAATATAGTATAGGCAATGATCCTTCAAACTCACTTAATTAAAGGAATAAACAATAAAGCAAAAAGGGGTTAAACATTACAGATAACTAAGTCTCCAATCCACTTCAATGAGGATATTATGTTTAACCCATATCTCTGGGCAGCAGAAACTCTTTCCGATGCTATTAGTAGGTTCTGGTAGGTTGCCGGTAACAGATTGTGGGCTCAGTATTCCTCTCTCGGCACTGAGCTCTAGTTTCAGGGCTTCAGTCAAGAGATTGTGACTGTTGTGACTAATAGAGGCAAGTAGCAGATGTATGAACCTCGTAGCAAGAACTTTCTGTTCATGTGTAGATCTCAACCCCTTAAACTTGCTCATAGACTGCCGCCGTTTGGATCTCCAATATTTTATCCAGTAAGTAGGGTACTTTGGTGAGAGAGCCGTAGACCTGTCACAGGTAGGCTTAGCATTCAACTTTACTACATGCATCCGCCATGCGGCGGGTGTCAGCTTCATCTTGTTATATGCAGGATGTATGATTGGACATCTGCTCGGATAAGCATGGTGAACACCTTGTGAATGCTCTAAGGGGAGTAGCGTTTTCTGCAGAGTTGATTTTTTAATGGGTCAGGCAGTCACTATCTCCACAGGGTGATCATGTAAGCTGTTGCCAGCTCGATCTTTGGCTGGTGGGTTGGATAATGAGGCAGTGTGACCTTCTCCACAGTTAGTTGAATTCCGTATTGCACTCGACACTGGAAAAACGTCATGTAGTAGGCTAGTGAAATGAGAATCAGATTTTCGGATCAAGGCTTCAATTGATGCTTTGATTTTACTCTCCATCTTATTTCAGTTAGCCATAGATTCCCTTGAGGGTAGTTGTTCACGGGCTATGCTGGATGAGCACTGGATAAGATGGCTACTTGCGCCACACAGATGTGACCCGTGGCTGACTCTGTTGCAGGCACTGGACTTGGTCACAAAAGATGTCTTGTAGTCTCTGGGGATCTTATTTAGGTTTTAGGCCCCCTATTACTGCTAATGGAGCTGGGCTGAATGGCAAATATATGATTAAAAGTAGTTTCTAGCTGGAGCTTTACAAACTTGCAACCATTCAGCTCCAGACCTAGCTCTGCCCCCGATTTTTTTTCACCACTAGAGGGTGTTAGTTCATGTGTTTCATATAGATAACACTGTGCTCACGCACGTGGAGTTACTAGGAGCCAGCACTGGTTGGCTAAAATGGAAGTCTGTCAAAAGAACTGAATAAAAGGGGCAGTTTGCAGAGGCTTAGATACAAGATAATAACAGTAAAAAGTGTATTAATATAACTGTGTTGGTTATGCAAAACTAGGGAATGGGTTGTAAAGGGATTGTCTATCTTTTTAAAACAATACATATTTTGGTGTAAACTGTCCCTTTAATAAATGTACTATTAAAAAACAGGTATCCACTTTCCCTGATTCCTGAACTACTCAAAAGATTACAAATAGCCACTTTTTTCCCTAAATTAGATTTAAACGGAGCTTACAACCTAATTAGGATTAAGAGTGGAAACAAATGAAAGACAGTCTTTAGAATACAATATGGTCTATATGAATATACTATTATGCCATTCGACTTGTGTAACGCCCCTGCCACATTCCAGTTTTTCATTAATGATGTCTTCAGGTAACTTTTAGATGTATGCGTAGTGATGTATCTGGATGATATCCTGATTTATTCCTCTAAATAAAGCCTCTAATTAAGCTGGACAGATAGCTCATTGTGCTAATGCATTGTTACAGAGATCTGTGGCAACAAGGGTTGCAGGTTCGATCCCAGCAAGGTCCACTCAGCCTTTCATCCTTCCTAGGTGGGTAAAATGAGTACCATTAAGTTGGGTAATAATTATCCCTGTTATCAGTGCTGCAAGTCGATTAAGTTTACGGTTGTGTGCTATACAAGTATCCAATTATTTATTAATATGGAAGACCATCTCAAACATATCCCGTTTACACACAACATCATTTATATGCTAAGTTACAAATTTCTTGGTTACATCATATCCCCACAAGGTATCCAAAATGGATAGAAAAGAGAAGTGGTAGGAGAAAAAGTGCAAAAGGATGCTTAAACCTATATGAGTATGTCTTTTAGAAAGGAAAAATATTGCTTCCAATACTTATTTAAACTAAAAATGAAGTCTTTTTGCTAAATTATGCCATGAAGAAAACGGATTGTATCCATGTGTTAATGCCTAAGAGTATTTAAGACAGACAGCTAAAAGTACTGATTCAAATAAATTATATTTAATATGTTAAAATAAATGGTCTAAATATTTCTAGTCATAGGCTCATTAATATAAAAAATATAAATTTGTTATAAATGGTCTAAACGTTTCTAGTCATAGGCTCATTAATATAAAAAATGTAAATTTGTTACAGTAAATACAGAGCGAAGGTCTCCTTATTGTGATAATAGGAATGTCCCTTGGTGTAAAGGTGTTAAAGGTAGTACTTACTGTCTGCCTCAAGCTTATCCCGCAGACCGGTCCTGGAGCCTGTCAGTAGTTTACCTTGTAACTCGTGCGAGACTAATCCTTTTTTTGCTGTTCCTTGGCTCTGCGGTCCTGCGTGTGCTCTCTGAGGTCAGAGCAGTAGCTTGCAGTTACTTTGATAAATTTTATCAGCGGTTTGTCAACGTCAGCAGCTATCAGCTTTAGTGGTACACACGCTGTTTCCTGGTATCTCCAAATATGTTCTCAAGTGATGATCAGCAGTTAAAGCTACGTGTTTCATCTGTGTAGTTGACCTTTTTCAAGCTATAGCTATATATGTATAGCTTGAAAAAGGCCAACTACACAGCTGAAACGCATAGCTTTAACTGCTGATCATCACTTGAGAACATATTTGGAGATACCAGGAAACAGCGTGTGTACCGCTAAAGCTGATAGCTGCTGACGCTGACAAACCGCTGATAAAATTTATCGAAGTAACTGCAAGCTACTGCTCTGACCTCAGAGAGCACACGCAGGACCTCAGAGCCAAGGAACAGCAAAAAAAGAATTAGTCTGTGAACACAGACCGGAAACATCTCCACATGAGTTACAAGGTAAACTACTGACAGGCTCCAGGACCGGTCTGCGGGATAAGCTTGAGGCAGACAGTAAGTATTACCTTTAACACCTTTACACCAAGGGACAATCCTATTATCAAAAATAGAGAGAAAGAACAGAAGCATTAATATGGCACACTTGGGGGGTATTGTCATCTCATACATGTAGGGTTGGTGAGTTCATTGTGTAGAGAAATGAATTAAATTAAAACTTAACCTTTATTAAGTACATAAATAAAATAGTTCAAGTGTTGTGGACCATGCCACTTTTAATAAAAACGTTGCATCAAGTTATGTTGAAATCAGAAAGAAAATAAAGTACAAAAGAATATGGCACTGTGTGCTCTCTGGTAAAGGAGTACCCTCCTATATGTCACAATTAAGTAAATTTGTCTAATGAGGGGAAAACTAAAAATCTGCTATAAATTATTATGTAAATGAAACCGCAGCGGGCTCAGAGGTAAATGTGGAAGACAGCACTATTGCTATATATATGTCAGTTGCCTATATTCAATGAGTAGAAAAGTATCAGTCTCCACAATCCCCTTACTGCCAATTTAGCTGCACATTACCACCTATGTAGGTGCCCAAAGTGGGCCAACAAATTACCATAAGATATAAGGTTTCCCCAATTAAGTTTACCCCGTTTTCTATATTCTAAGACTAAATTCACAAAGAGCAGCAGTGCAAACGGCCTAACGCGCGTTTCGCATATGCTTTATCAAAGGCTAACCCGATCACCACCCGGGGTTTCCTTAAAAAGGTCCATCGGCCAATCCTATGTTGCTAGTCTGATAGACAGATCAAGTTGACCAATCGCGTGAAGCCATCCGCGATTGGCTTAGGCAGAGGGTGTGTGCCGTTCTTCCAATAGTGTGCGGAGAGATGATGACGTGGGCGTAAGCACGCCCCCCTGTCACAATACTCAATTCCGCTTTACACTACGAACGGCCAGATAGAGGGAGATGTTTTAGGACAAAAGCGCTATACGCTTACTATGATATAGATCCTCAATCCTTTTATTAGATTATGTTCTTGAATTTAACAGTATAGCGACAACACGATCAAAATTACTGCCAGAGTATTAACATTGTTAAGATATATCATTGTTAGTTTGTTAGGGGATTTTGATGTACTCCTATAAGTTTATATGTTATATATACATACGATTGTCTTGGATTACCTAAAGATGTATTTTTAAGTATTCATAAATGAATAATCATTATGGCCCATACCATCCATTAGACATCATGACTTAAAGAGTTAATAGGTTAAAATTATAATAAAACCATAATTGTTATAACCGTGATATTTCTTATTATTCATGTCTTAACAGATTTTGTACAGTTATATACACAATTATTATATTTTAACAGATTGTCACTAATGTTTTTAAATAGAGGGGACATAATTGTCATAACATATAGTTCATTCATAAGAGATTTCTCTTCATTTATAGCCCCCTTTCCCCTCCAACATGAACCAGATTCCTAAGTTTAATAGGGATACGGTAAGATTATTAATAATCTATGGATAGACAGGGACACACAATACAACTCTTATAGTCCCTTTAGGTATCCGTTATATCCTTATATGCATATATAGGAGCAGATTATCCCATAGATTAGCAATTAAATCGTTATTTAAACATAAGATGGTCTTGCTTAGACATCAGATCTTAAAACTCGAATTATGAGAGAAGAGTTATTTATATTGATATTCATATTTACTCAGAACTTTACTTTTATCAGGGATCACAGGGGTATTAGGTACTCTATATTAGGATCTTTATCCAGGATGTACCCAAAAGTAATTCTAAGAGATAGGAAGATGTCTTTGAGGGTTTGATTGTATATGTGCAGATTCTACTCCAGAAATGCACTGAAAGTTAACATTTCATTTAGCCCCTTAGGACTCATGGTTTGTAGTCTAAAAATCCATTTTGTCTCTGCTTTAAGGAGTGCATTTTCAATGTTCCCTCCTCTTATTCCTAGTGAGACTTTCTGAAGGATCCAACTTTGTAATTCCGGTTTACATTCATGTTTGTCCAGAAAATGTCTCGCCACTGTGGTTAGCTTTTTTTTATTTTTAATATTTTTTTATTGAGGTAAAGAATATAACAGTACATAGCAATCGTTTAGAAAAATCCTCAGCCCGTGAGGATATATAATAAGGTATACAGTACCGTACATATAGCATATATCACCACAATATTATAAACATAAATAAAGTCTTGCACTTCTACATGTAGAGAGAACAAAAACTAAAAACTGAACCAAACACTAGTAAAGAAGTTCTACCTATGTGGTTAATAAAAGTAAAAAGAACTAACCTCAGATTTTCGAATAAGACTATGGGGCCCTTTTGGAGCCCTTATTGCTATAATTGTCAAAAGTTATGAAAAAAAAAAAATCAAATATATAGCCTATAGGGCCATATTTAGGCCCATACAAATAGGAATCTCCTTAGACTAGTTAAATCATTAGAAAATATGCAATAAGAAAGGAGATTAGTAGGGCTATTATCATGTAATACTTGAAAGGGGATATTGCTAGCCGCTACATTGTACCAGTCTTGTGTTTGATAGATTTTCAAATAAAAATATGGGGCCCTTTTGGAGCCCTTATGGCTGTAATTGCCAAGATTTATGAAAATAATTCAAAAATATAGCCTATAGGGCCATATTTAAGCCCATACAAATAGAAATCTCCATAGACTAGTTAGATCCTTAGAAAAAATACAGTAAGAAAGGAGATTAGCAAGACTATTATTATGTAATACTTGAATAAGGATATCGCTAGCCGCTACATTGTACCAGTTTTGTGTTTGATAGAAATGAAATTCAAGGGAATCTACGTTCCTTAGTTTACTGAGTAAACATATACTAAGGCGAGAGCCCTAGGGGGGGAATCAGAGCTAACCATAATATATAACTAGACAGTTGAGGCCATGAAGGTAGACCACCTATACCTACACTCTGTAACATGGAAAATAACTAGCCAAATATAAGCAGCCAAGGGCTATCGTTGTTTTACCTAGATCTAAATTATCTATATAAACTGGCAATTTTCATGTGTGGGAGGAGAATATAATTTAATTAGTCTCAGTTCTGCTAAGCTGAAGATACTTTATACTATTAGTAAACCAAAACATCACCGGAAAATATGCAATGTCAATTGTAAACTTTACAATGTTAGCTAACTCTGTTTGGCAATAACTAAATGTGGCATTTGTCGCATTAAAATAATCACATAGAGGAGCACAGTAAGTTAAGTAAGAAGGGTCCTAGTAAGACCTCATTGAACTATATTACATCATATAGCATTGCCTATAATGGGTGAAGCAGCTAAAATGTGGAGCATTTACTAAGGGAGAACCCTTAGGGGGGAAATCGGGTCCCGCTAACTAAAAGTATAAGATTAGACCCACTATCACTGTGAGAAAGCAAAAGAAAGGCGGACCAAGAATGTCCTTAGCCCAGAATTAGGGAGAAGCTGCTCACTGCTGTCATTGAACCGTATATAATATTATGGGACTACTAGAGATATAATCTAGTTCAGAGTATAAGTTCCAACTGCTTGTATTTAATATCGCAGGACACATTGAGGTGTGCTATAAACTAGAAGTCTAATAAAATATTCAAAATAGGCCTTCAACAGACATACTGAATTATATCCTGCATGTCAGAACTGTGGTACAATATGTGAATGTCATCTATACCATATCAGACCCCCCTACTGTGTGGACATGGGCCCTATACCACACAACAGGGCGGATCACGTGTCCCGACCTAGATAGTATTAAAATTGGGTTACTTAATCTATCATTCAGTCAATAAACTTCAACCATTAACACACAAATAGGTTGTCCTAAAGAATATCACATTGTTTTGAAAATGGCGACTTAGGTAGTATAAATTAGGCTGTGTTGATACCTAGAAATCCTGTTAGATCCCAAATATTTACAAACCTCTTATCAGAGAAATCTGTGTATAGCAAGAGTATATATAAATGAATTATCCTACGACATCAACTGTAATGCAAGATAAATATAAAATAACAGAAGGGTAAAATTGATATTGAAGCATAGCAGGGCATTGTTCAATGGCTCGTGTAATATATGAGCCCAAAGTCTGAGTTGTCGTCTAGGAGGCCAAAGTATCAGATAAAATATAGTATACATTGAACTATACCTTTGCTTTATAAGAAAACTATATGCTATTAATTAGCCTAGCGAAGTTCTCAACAACTTTTGTACTGCAATATAGACTGTAATATATAGGATGTGCAGATATTAGGATGTTCACCAACAGAAAAGCAGAGTTTTTCATTAGATATTGGCAGAGCAGTGTCTAAGGTTTGTGTAGGGAAACCCCTATCTTATGTTTAAGATCTAACACAAAGGATATAAACTATTTAGCCCTGCATAGGATATATTTTGCTCCCATGTAGAATACCCAAAATGTACCAGCTTACCAACTAACAGATAATTTTGAATCTATAAGCTAAGACTCATAATATGGTTTCATTAAGCAAAGAAGTCATTACGTAGGGCTTAGTATTCTAGCTCTCCTCAATTTATCTAACAGCGTGCTATCTATCTAAGTTATCTCTCTTACCAGACCAGATGTACAGATTACGCAATATAAAACATGCAAATGGCAACAAAACCAAGTTGAACATATTGAACCAACATACAATAATATGGAAAACAATGATGGTGTGCTTCATAAGTAAATTAAAATAACAAACAGAGAAGTGTCACTACGCATCTCCTGAGGATGAAATTAGGCTGTTATCACTAGCCATAAAAACCAGTCATTTAACCTATGCCCACAGTAGATGTTGTCCTAGTCTCTGGTATCGGCATTTGAGCGCAGGGCACATAAAACTGGACATACAGGCTCCGCATAGCACTTCCTTGGTGCGGACTTGGGAAATGGAAAGCATCTACCTGTCCTTGAGTTGGAGTGCCAAAATCAGCCTGGGTCTGAGTCAGCATGAGTATTGTCCCTCCCGTGGGATCATTCGCATTGGCGAGCAGCTTCAGTCCCCCCACTTCCTCTGAGACCGGTGCGACACATTGAAGAAACAACATTTTCGGCCTGCCCTGTAGTTTTCCACTACCCAAGCTGCACTGATGGTCGTCATCTCCTGGCAAAATGTCAGCCGCTTCCGTAAGTACAAGCTGCTCTAGCATGTAAAGAAATTGCGGACGGATAGCAATTTCCTCTACAGCTATATGTCCCCACTCTTGGCTTTCCGACGTTTCAAACATATCTACTATACAGCTAGCTGTTAGTGGTTTGACTTTGGAATCTTTTATACCCCGCCGAGGGGTCCGGCTTGTCTTTAACAAATCCTGTTCCTTCGCCGCCATCTTGCATATCATGTGAGGTATATGCGTTTTTGAGGAGTCGCGCTAGAAGCAGGTTCAGTCCTGTAAACTGATCTTTCAGAGTCTCACATACCTCATCTTCGAACTTATTTATTGTAGCCTCCATATTTATACACCAGATATTGTAGTTATGCTAGGGGAATCGTACCCACGCTATCTCATGAGATGTTACAGGTCCCAGATTGCAATATTGCTAAAGCAGCTCTAAAGTCCACAGTTCGGATTTTTTACTTCTTAAATGACCAAAGGATGTAATTACCCTTAATCCTTGAGCATTTTAAAAGTTTTAGTCCTTTGCAAAATTGGGTATTTGCCCAGTTTAATCAGTTGTAGCCGAGGAGCTCCAAGTACCCACGTCTTCTCTTGATGCTGGCTAGCTCCGCCCCCCCACTGTGGTTAGCATTTTATCATGTTCCAGATCATTTTTGGCATTTTTGATGTTGCATATGTGTTCACCCAAACGTCTCCTGAATTCACGTGTCGACATCCCCACGTACTTCTTATTATAATTGCACTCGATACAATAGATAATATTCTTGCTCCTACAATTATAAAAGTCATTCATGAATATTGTACCAGATGGGAAAATATTAATCTGTTTTACCGTCAACATATATGGACAGAATTTACATGTCCCACATGCGTATGTTCCCTTGAAATCCTTTCTTTTTTTGGTAGTTTGTTTTACAAAATGACTCTTCGTTACCTTGTCCCTAATTGTAGGGGCTCGTCTCCAGCTCACTGCAATTTTTTCCCCAATACACTTGAATGGCTTCACGCGATTGGTCGACTTGATCTGTCTATCAGACTAGCAACATAGGATTGGCCGATGAACCTTTTTAAGGAAACCCCGGGTGGTGATCGGGGTAACCTTTGATAAAGCATATGCGAAACGCGCGTTAGGCCGTTTGCACTGCTGCTCTTTGTGAATTTAGTCTTAGAATATAGAAAACAGGGTAAACTTAATTGGGGAAACCTTATATCTTATGGTAATTTGTTGGCCCACTTTGGGCACCTACATAGGTGGTAATGTGCAGCAGTTGGCGGTAAGGGGATTGTGGAGACTGATACTTTTCTACTCATTGAATACAGGCAACTGACATATATATAGCAATAGTGCTGTCTTCCACATTTACCTCTGAGCCCGCTGCGGTTTCATTTACATAATAATTTATAGCGGATTTTTAGTTTTCCCCTCATTAGACAAATTTACTTAATTGTGACACATAGGAGGGTACTCCTTTACCAGAGAGCACAAAGTGCCATTTTCTTTTATACTTTGTTATTTTCTTTCAGATTTCAACATAACTTGATGCAACGTTTTTATTAAAAGTGGCATGGTCCACAACACTTGAACTATTTTATTTATGTACTTAATAAAGGTTAAGTTTTAATTTAATACATTTCTCTACACAATGAACTCACCAACCCTACATGTATGAGATGACAATACCCCCCAAGTGTGCCATATTAATGCTTCTGTTCTTTCTCTCTGTTTATAAATTTAACTATATTTTGGCATTAGGCACTACCTTATCCTATACTTAAGTTTATAAGGATTTAGGTTTGTGGTTTGTCACCTCCAGTTCTTTCCCACCTTTCCCTTTAGGTTAAAAGGGATATATTCTATACAATCCTATTATCACAATAAAGAGATCAAGTTTAGTTTAAAAAAAAAAAAAAAACGCTCCCCGCTACAGAAAATGGATATATAAAAAAAAACTGATTTGTGGTTTCATAACAATCACTCCTCTGGGAACATCCAATTTTTTCCTTTTCCCCTCTTTTTCAACAGGGTACCCTGAACATTTTAACCTTATTTGGTCGGCCGACCTTCGCTCTGTATTTACTGTAACAAATTTACTTTTTTTTATATTAATGAGCCTATGACTAGAAATATTTAGACCATTTGTTTTAACACATTAAACATAATTTATTTGAATCAGTACTTTTAGCTGTCTGTCTTAAATACTCTTAGGCATTAATACACGGATACAATCCGTTTTCTTCATGGCATAATTTAGCAAAATGACTTCATTTTTAGTTTAAATAAGTATTGGAAGCAATAAAAAAAATCTAAAAGACATACTCATATAGGTTTAAGCATCCTTTTGCACTTTTTCTCCTACCACTTCTCTTTTCTGTCCACCACAAATTGATATTTAAAGGGGGAATATCAAAGGAGATTTAGCTTACCTTTAAAATTAGCAGCGCAAGAAAGATTTACCCAATTGCTAGTACTAAATCCAAAATGGATAACAATAAGATCCAAGCTATAGTAGAATGGCCAAAACCTACAAATAGAAAACATCTCCAAAGATTATTAGCTTTGCTAATTTTTATAGAAAATTCATAAAGAATTATTCAGCAATCGTTAAACCACTTACTTGTTTAACTACTAAATTCAAATAGATTCAGCCCAAAAAGCATTTGAAGCTCTTAAACAGCAATTTACCTAAGCCCCTATACTGCAATTACCTGATCCATCACAACTTTATATTTTAGAAGTTGATTCGCCTGACCATGCATTAGGAGCCATCCTATTGCACAGGAAAATCTTATTCGATCCTCTACACCCTGTGGCATTCTACTCTCGTGCACTCACTTCTGCAGAAAGAAATTATACTGTTGGGGACAGAGAATTATTAGCCTTTAAAGCTGCTTTTGAAAATTGGAGACTCTAAGGTACTAAGAACCCTATCACAATTTACACAGACCACAAAAATTTTAAGTACCTTAAGACTAGTAGAATTCTGCCAGGTCAGATGGAGTCTATAATTTAAGAGGTTTAATTATGTAATTACTTACCGTCCAGGTTCTAAGAATATAATAAAGGCAGATACATTATCCCGTAAGGGGGAAGATTTAGGTAAAAAATCAACCGAAGGAACTCTCATTCCAGATTACGGCTTTATAGGCCTATCTACGGATCTAATAACTGAAATACAAACTACCCAACATTTAGATGCTACTATTCCTTCAACTCAAGTACTTAAGAATACAGATGGAATATTCCATCATAACGGAAGGATGGTTCATGACTTACCTACTGCTAGACCCCCTGGAATTTATATGACTCTTTAACTTCTAAATAGACATTATTGGTGCCCTGGCATATCTTATACAACAAAGGAATATGTTACTTCATGTACAACATGTCTCAAAGTAAACCACTATGGAAGTCCCCCTATCGGTTATTAATATCCCTTCCAATCGCTACACAACCTTGGCAATCCATAGCTATGGATTTCATAGTAGATCTTCCCCTCTCTCTAATAATTATAACACCATATTAGATGTGGTTGCCTCTTTAGCCTCTAAGACCACTAGGGCTTATCTCCATAACATCGTTCATCTACACTGATTACCTGAGTTTATCACTTCAGATAGAGGCAGTCAGTTTGTCACATTTCTGGAAAGAATTATGCAAAAGCCTCCAAATCCAGAAGAATTTAAGCAGCGCCTATCATCCCCAGTCTAATGGCCATATAGAAAGCACTAATAAATGGTTGGAACAATACCAGAGATTTTATAGTAATCACTTCCATGATAACTGGGCCGACCTGCTTCCAATCGCTGAATTTTCACAACAACACTCTTAACAGTTCTACCAAGAATGCACCCTTAAGTCACAAGTCAATATTTCCTTTCCATCTGTATCCGAAACAGTTGAAAATCTCAAGGTAGACTTTCAATTACTACAAGAAAACATAAAATAATACTCAAGAAACTCAAAAATTGTATTACGACACCCATCACAAAGATCCTACAGAATACAAGATTGGTGACATGGTGTGGTTGTCCACTAAATATTTTAAATTTTCTAACCCCTTAAGGATACTTAGTAGTCTATATATGGGACCTTTAAAAATTAAAAGATTTATCAATTCCAAAGCTGTTTGCTTGTAACTTCCAGATACATACAAAATAGATCCTACATTCCACGTATGTTTACAAAAAACTTACAAAAAGCCTCTTGCCACTGAGCCTCAACCAGCTACTCCTCCCCCCATTATTATTGATGATCAAGAGGAATTTGAAGTAAAGAAAATTTCAGATTCTAGAACATATCATGGTAAACTACCTCATTCGTTGGAAAGGGTATGGGAAGGATGAAGATTATTGGGTAAGTTCATCTGCAGTCAAAGCCCCTATTGCTTTCTCATTTCCATAGACCTCATCCCACTAAACCTTAACCTTGAAGCCTCGCAGTGGCTTCGTTTGAGAGGGGATTCTTATATATATATATATATATATATATATATATATATATATATATATCCTGTGTGTATGTGTGTGTGTGTATATATATATATATATATATATACTGTGTGTGTATGTATGTATGTGTATATATATATATATATATATATATATATATATATACTGTGTGTGTATGTATGTATGTATGTGTGTATATATATATGTATATATATTTCTTTCATGTAATTAGCAAGAGTCCATGAGCTAGTGATGTATAGGATATACATTCCTACCAGGAGGGGCAAAATTTCCCAAACCTCTAAATGCCTATAAATACACCCCTCACCACACCCACAAATCAGTTTTACAAACTTTGCCTCCTATGGAGGTGGTGAAGTAAGTTTGTGCTAGATTCTACGTTGATATGCGCTCCGCAGCAGGTTGGAGCCCGGTTTTCCTCTCAGCGTGCAGTGAATGTCAGAGGGATGTGAGGAGAGTATTGCCTATTTGAATGCAGTGATCTCCTTCTACGGGGTCTATTTCATAGGTTCTCTGTTATCGGTCGTAGAGATTCATCTCTTACCTCCCTTTTCAGATCGACGATATACTCTTATATATACCATTTCCTCTACTGATTCTCGTTTCAGTACTGGTTTGGCTTTCTACTACATGTAGATAAGTGTCCTGGGGTAAGTAAGTCTTATTTTCTGTGACACTCTAAGCTATGGTTGGGCACTTTTATATAAAGTTCTAAATATATGTATTCAAACATTTATTTGCCTTGACTCAGGATGTTCAACATTCCTTATTTCAGACAGTCAGTTTCATATTTGGGATAATGCATATGAATAAATCATTTTTTCTTACCTTAAAAATTTGACTTTTCCCTGTGGGCTGTTAGGCTCGCGGGGGCTGAAAATTCTTCATTTTATTGCGTCATTCTTGGCGCGGACTTTTTTGGCGCAAATTTTTTTTTCTGTTTCCGGCGTCATACGTGTCGCCGGAAGTTGCGTCATTTTTTGACGTTTTTTTGTGCCAAAGGTATCGGCGTTCCGGATGTGGCGTCATTTTGGCGCCAAAAGCATTTAGGCGCCAAATAATGTGGGCGTCTTTTTTGGCGCTTAAAAAATATGGGCGTCACTATTGTCTCCACATTATTTAAGTCTCATTATTTTGTGCTTCTGGTTGCTAGAAGCTTGTTCTATGGCATTTTTTTCCCATTCCTGAAACTGTCATTTAAGGAATTTGATCAATTTTGCTTTATATGTTGTTTTTTCTATTACATATTGCAAGATGTCCCACGTTGAAGCTGAGTCAGAAGATACTTCTGGAATATCCCTGCCTGGTGCTGGAGCTACCAAAGCTAAGTGTATCTGCTGTAAACTTTTGGTATCTGTTCCTCCAGCTGTTGTTTGTACTGTTTGTCATGACAAACTTGCTAATGCAAATAATATTTCCTTTAGTACTGTTACATTACCTGTTGCTGTTCCGTCAACATATAATACTCAGTGTGTTCCTGATAACATAAGAGATTTTGTTTCTAAATCCATTAAGAAGGCTATGTCTGTTATTCCTCCTTCTAGTAAACGTAAAAAGTCTTTTAAAACTTCTAATTTTTCAGATGAATTTTTAAATGAACATCATCATTCTGATACTGATATTGTTTCTTCTGATTCAGAGGATTCTGTCTCAGAGGTTGATGCTGATAAATCTTCATATTTATTTAAAATGGAATTTATTCGTTCTTTACTTAAAGAAGTCCTAATTGCATTAGAAATTGAGGATTCTAGTCCTCTTGATACTAAATCTAAACGTTTAGATAAGGTTTTTAAATCTCCTGTAGTTATTCCAGAAGTTTTTCCTGTCCCTGGTGCTATTTCTGAAGTAATTTCCAGGGAATGGAATAATTTGGGTAATTCTTTTACTCCTTCTAAACGTTTTAAGCAATTATATCCTGTGCCATCTGACAGATTAGAATTTTGGGACAAAATCCCTAAGGTTGATGGGGCTGTCTCTACTCTTGCTAAGCGTACTACTATTCCTACGGCAGATGGTACTTCCTTTAAGGATCCTTTAGATAGGAAAATTGAATCCTTTCTAAGAAAAGCTTACTTGTGTTCAGGTAATCTTCTTAGACCTGCTATATCTTTAGCGGATGTTGCTGCAGCTTCAACCTTTTGGTTAGAAGCTTTAGCGCAACAAGTAACAGATCATAATTCTCATAGCATTATTATTCTTCTACAACATGCTAATAATTTTATTTGTGATGCCATCTTTGATATCATTAGAGTTGATGTCAGGTATATGTCTCTAGCTATTTTAGCTAGAAGAGCTTTATGGCTTAAAACTTGGAATGCTGATATGTCTTCTAAGTCTACTCTGCTTTCCCTTTCTTTCCAGGGTAATAAATTATTTGGTTCTCAGTTGGATTCTATTATCTCAACTGTTACTGGAGGGAAAGGAACTTTTTTACCACAGGATAAAAAATCTAAAGGTAAATTTAGGTCTAATAATCGTTTTCGTTCCTTTCGTCACAACAAGGAACAAAAGCCTGATCCTTCATCCTCAGGAGCGGTATCAGTTTGGAAACCATCTCCAGTCTGGAATAAATCCAAGCCTTTTAGAAAACCAAAGCCAGCTCCCAAGTCCACATGATGGTGCGGCCCTCATTCCAGCTCAGCTGGTAGGGGGCAGATTACGTTTTTTCAAAGAAATTTGGTTCAATTCCGTTCACAATCTCTGGATTCAGAACATTGTTTCAGAAGGGTACAGAATTGGCTTCAAGATAAGGCCTCCTGCAAAGAGATTTTTTCTTTTTCCTGTGCCCCAGTAAACCTAGCGAAGGCTCAAGCTTTTCTGAAATGTGTTTCAGATCTAGAGTTGGCTGGAGTAATTATGCCAGTTCCAGTTCTGGAATAGGGGCTGGGGTTTTATTCAAATCTCTTCATTGTACCAAAGAAGGAGAATTCCTTCAGACCAGTTCTGGATCTAAAAATATTGAATCGTTATGTAAGGATACCAACATTAAAAATGGTAACTGTAAGGACTATCCTGCCTTTTGTTCAGCAAGAGCATTATATGTCCACAATAGATTTACAGGATGCATATCTGCATATTCCGATTCATCCAGATCACTATCAGTTTCTGAGATTCTCTTTCCTAGACAAGCATTACCAGTTTGTGGCTCTACCGTTTGGCCTAGCTACAGCTCCAAGAATTTTTACAAAGGTTCTCGGTGCCCTTCTGTCTGTAATCAGAGAACAGGGTATTGTGGTATTTCCTTATTTGGATGATATCTTGGTACTTGCTCAGTCTTCACATTTAGCAGAATCTCATACGAATCGACTTGTGTTGTTTCTTCAAGATCATGGTTGGAGGATCAATTTACCAAAAAGTTCATTGATTCCTCAGACAAGGGTAACCATTTTAGGTTTCCAGATAGATTCAGTGTCCATGACTCTGTCTTTGACAGACAAGAGACGTCTAAAGTTGATATCAGCTTGTCGAAACCTTCAGTCACAATCATTCCCTTCGGTAGCTTTATGCATGAAAATTCTAGGTCTTATGACTGCAGCATCGGACGCGATCCCTTTGGCTCGTTTTCACATGCGACCTCTTCAGCTCTGTATGCTGAACCAGTGGTGCAGGGATTACACAAAGATATCTCAATTAATATCTTTAACACCGATTGTACGACACTCTCTGATGTGGTGGACAGATCACCATCGTTTAGTTCAGGGGGCTTCTTTTGTTCTTCCGACCTGGACTGTAATTTCAACAGATGCAAGTCTGACAGGTTGGGGAGCTGTTTGGGGGTCTCTGACAGCATAAGGGGTTTGGGAATCTCAGGAGGTGAGATTACCGATAAATATTTTGGAACTCTGTGCAATTTTCAGAGCTCTTCTGTCTTGGCCTCTTCTAAAGAGAGAATCGTTCATTTGTTTTCAGACAGACAATGTCACAACTGTGGCATACATCAATCATCAAGGAGGGACTCACAGTCCTCTGGCTATGAAAGAAGTATCTCGAATTCTGGTATGGGCGGAATCCAGCTCCTGTCTAGTTTCTGCGGTTCATATCCCAGGTATAGACAATTGGGAAGCGGATTATCTCAGCCGCCAAACATTACATCCGGGCAAATGGTCTCTTCACCCAGAGGTATTTCTTCAGATTGTTCAAATGTGGGGTCTTCCAGAAATAGATCTGATGGCTTCTCATCTAAACAAGAAACTTCCCAGGTATCTGTCCAGATCCAGGGATCCTCAAGCGGAAGCAGTGGATGCGTTGTCACTTCCTTGGAAGTATCATCCTGCCCTATATCTTTCCGCCTCTAGTTCTTCTTTCCAAGAGTAATCTCCAAGATTCTGAAGGAATGCTCGTTTGTTCTGCTGGTGGCTCCAGCATGGCCTCACAGGTTTTGGTATGCGGATCTTGTCCGGATGGCCTCTTGCCAACCGTGGAAAAGGTATGGAGATTGAACGCTTGATTCTTAGTCAAAGAGGTTTCTCTGACTCTGTGATTAATACTATGTTACAGGCTCGTAAATCCGTATCTAGGGAGATATATTATAGAGTCTGGAAGACTTATATTTCTTGGTGTCTTTCTCATCATTTTTCCTGGCATTCTTTTAGAATTCGAGAATTTTACAGTTTCTTCAGGATGGTTTGGATAAAGGTTTGTCTGCAAGTTCCTTGAAAGGACAAATCTCTGCTCTTTCTGTTCTTTTTCACAGAAAGATTGCTAATCTTCCTGATATTCATTGTTTTGTACAAGCTTTGGTTCGTATAAAACCTGTCATTAAGTCAATTTCTCCTCCTTGGAGTTTGAATTTGGTTCTGGGGGCTCTTCAAGCTCCTCCGTTTGAACCTATGCATTCTTTGGATATTAAATTACTTTCTTGGAAAGTTTTGTTCCTTTTGGCCATCTCTTCTGCCAGAAGAGTTTCTGAGTTATCTTCTCTTTCTTGTGAGTCTCCTTTTCTGATTTTTCATCAGGATAAGGCGATGTTGCGAACTTCTTTTAAATTTTTACCTAAGGTTGTGAATTCTAACAACATTAGTAGAGAAATTGTAGTTCCTTCATTATGTCCTAATCCTAAGAATTCTAAGGAGAAATCATTGCATTCTTTGGATGTAGTTAGACCTTTGAAATATTATGTTGAAGCTACTAAGAATTTCCGAAAGACTTCTAGTCTATTTGTTATCTTTTCCGGTTCTAGGAAAGGTCAGAAGGCTTCTGCCATTTCTTTGGCATCTTGGTTGAAATCTTTAATTCATCATGCTTATGTCGAGTCGGGTAAAACTCCGCCTCAAAGGATTACAGCTCATTCTACTAGGTCAGTTTCTACTTCCTGGGCATTTAGGAATGAAGCTTCGGTTGATCAGATTTGCAAAGCAGCAACTTGGTCTTCTTTGCATACTTTTACTAAATTCTACCATTTTGATGTGTTTTCTTCTTCTGAAGCTGTTTTTGGTAGAAAAGTACTTCAGGCAGCTGTTTCAGTTTGAATCTTCTGCTTATAATTTAAACTTTATTTTGGGTGTGGATTATTTTTCAGCGGAATTGGCTGTCTTTATTTTATCCCTCCCTCTCTAGTGACTCTTGCGTGGAAAGATCCACATCTTGGGTAGTCATTATCCCATACGTCACTAGCTCATGGACTCTTGCTAATTACATGAAAGAAAACATAATTTATGTAAGAACTTACCTGATAAATTCATTTCTTTCATATTAGCAAGAGTCCATGAGGCCCACCCTTTTTTGTGGTGGTTATGATTTTTTTGTATAAAGCACAATTATTCCAATTCCTTATTTTTTATGCTTTCGCACTTTTTTCTTATCACCCCACTTCTTGGCTATTCGTTAAACTGATTTGTGGGTGTTGTGAGGGGTGTATTTATAGGCATTTAGAGGTTTGGGAAACTTTGCCCCTCCTGGTAGGAATGTATATCCCATACGTCACTAGCTCATGGACTCTTGCTAATATGAAAGAAATGAATTTATCAGGTAAGTTCTTACATAAATTATGTTATATATATATATATATATATATATATATATATATATATGTATGTATGTATGTATGTTTCTGTTCCTTTAAGAATCAACTATCTTTAGGACCATGATGCTTTCACACATCCTCACCCCCTCCTTTAAAACACCTGCTAACCAAGCACTAGTAATTCTCTAGATGAAGTTCCTATTCATTTTTGGTGATTTACACTCTAATTTATGCTCTATTTCTCACCTGCAATCTGGGGAAGTTCAGCTGTGATCTTTTCTGTGTGTTTGCTGCCTTATTGGAATGAGTAAGGAAATAACTACCATCAAGCTAACAGACTGTTACTCTGTGGATTAAAGCAACATCTAGAATGTCTCCAACATCTTCACATTGTGTCTCTGCCCTTCTACTGCACATTCCTTACATTAGGAGCTACAATTTCCCTGCGGCTTACATCCAGTCAACTGCTCCTGGTTTCTGTACTCTGACGCGTCCTTCACCCAGCACCAAGCGCAGCCCACAAAGCTTCTCTACACTGATATCACAACCAGCCTGTGCAACAAAAGAGTAAGAACACAGTCTACAATCTGTAATACTTACACAGTTATTCTGCATAATCGTGTACCTACCACAACAAGTGAAGTGCAGTATCTGTTTGTTGTGAGTTCATATACTCATACACTGGAATTCTGCCTACATAAAACTCTACTTTAACAGATTGCAGCTACACTGGATACACGCCACACAGTAGCAACTCATTGGTACATCGTATTTACTATTAGGATTTCTTACAGGAATTACTTAAAGGAACAGTATACACCAAGTTTCATATAACTGCATGTAATAGACAATACTATAAAGGATAATATGCACAGATACTGATCTAAAAATTCAGTATAAAACCATTTAAAAAGTTACTTAGAAGCTCCCAGTTTAGTTAACTCACCCCCCCCCCTTCCTTTGCATATGAAAAGACCCTTTACACAAACAGGAGCAAGCTCTAGTAGGTATATATCAATATTCTCCTAAAACTCTGGGGCTTGGTTAGGAGTCTGAAAATCAGAGTAATGTTATTTAAAAATAAGCAAAACTATACATTTGAAAAAAACAACTGTATGGGCTATATAAATGGATCATCTACAAAACATTTATGCTAAGAAAAATCTAGTGTATAATGTCCCTTTAATTGGCAATAGTGAAGCCACTATTGAAATATTAACCTCTGCAGTTGAGATCTAAATACAATCTAACAAAGTCACAGCTGGCACCGCCAAATTATGGCTCATTCTATCCGATCAGTAGCAAATTCTTTGGCCTGTCATAATGTGGCTCCCATGAAACAGATCTGTAAGGCAGCTGCTTAGTCTTTTCTTCATACTTTTTCTAATTTTTTCACTTATTTTTTTGCCTCAGCTGAGCCATCTTTTGACGGGAACGTTTTGTGGACCATTGTGTCTGTCTAATCACCTGCCTTCGAAGTGTGCACAGTGCTAGTTTACCAAACTCCTAAAGATCCTAAGATATCCCCTACAATTAGGAAATAAAATAAAGAGCCAAAAAGGTGTACTTAGGAGTGCTCAAAGGCTAAAGGTAAAGGAATAATAACAAGATCTGTACCAGATTAATTATTCTAAAAGATCATGTATACAAGAAATGTATTTATTATAAGATTAATCAGCAATAATATAACAATTGTACTTTGTATCTAAAATCAGAGCAGTTGCAGCAAAGTAGACATAATCAGAAATAGAGCAGCAATAAGAAGGCAATTGTTACTTTGTAACTCAAAACAAAGCAATTGCAACAATGCAAAAATTAAAATATAGGACGTCTCCAATTATGTAAAAGAATGTAAAAAATATATAAAACTTGGTATATTTCCACCACTAAAAAAAGCCTAGATCAAATAGTTTGCAAACGAATATTTGTAAAAGTAGCCAGAAAAAATTATTTATCCCATGTAGTTATATTTTCTTATTCAAACCACGGGTATGCGGGTATTAAGCACAATCCTTATGCAGATAATATAGCACAGTACCTGACTTGGAGGAGTAATAGTAGTTATGAGACCACAGCTTGACTTACTAGCTGTTGGACATCCGTGTGTAATGTGCCTTTTTGCCGTTGGGTCACGTGTAATGGCTTGTGTAAGCTGCTTCGGTCTGATTGGATGATGTCACATTCAAACACTTCAGATGATTAGCTTGTCCGATAGCACGCTGGATACTGAGGAAATCTTGAGGTTGTTTGTGATGAAAACTTAGGTAAAACTTGACCTTGTCTTTAGCATTAAACAGTGCAGATTTTGCAGAAATTCGCAAAAGGCTTTAGGTGTATTACACCTGATATTTAGCAGTGTTAAAGCCCAGGAAAATCTTGGATAGAGTCCCAATCCGACCTCTGTTGTCCACAGATGGTAATTTGGCACAAATTGCAGATATTGCAAATGATAGAAATTATTCTGACTGCATAAATAAAAACATCAACGCGTTTCTCCCTAAGTGAGGACTTTTTCCCTTCTAAGCAGCTACAGACCCCCAATATTCACCATTGGAAAGGTAATCGCCTAACCTTTCCAATGGTATAAGTCTTGGGGATCTGGGGAAAAAAATAAAAAAGTAAAAAAAAGTTTTTTGAAAATTGTAAAAAAACTGAAAAATATTAAATTCATCTTAGCACTCAAAGGGTTAAGAATGAAACAGCTGTCCAGTAGTGATTTTTGTATTTGCTGCATTCCCCCTGCTGTGTGTTAACACAGTATTTGAAGCAAAAAGTTTGAGATTTCCATGTCTAATTTGCATATCTTACCCAGAATCCTCTTGTGCATTGGTAACAATATATATGGAGTTTTATTGGGTAAAGACAAGCGAGATACTTGCCTAGATGTGCTACTTGCCTGTGCAATAATTTCTATTGATTTACTTTTGCGATATGGAGGATTTTAATCTCATACTTTTATCTCCACTATAATTTTAATGAATATGAAGTATAAGAAAATGCTTAGTGTTTTTTTTTTTATTACAACAGCAAAACAGACTTTTTAAAATCCCTTTAATAAAATATACTTTTTGCAGGTTGGATTTCTTTAGGAACTTATAAAAGGTCACCAAAAAAGGCCTCTAGGCCCCCCATAAAGCCCTCTTTAAGATAAATCCTTTAAGTAGACTGGAATAACCAGGTAGTAATCAATGTGCTTATAACAATCACCTACAATAAATTAAATGTGCATTTCATTTCATGGGAGCCCTATGCACAGATCCAAGTTTATTAAATATACTGAAGTCACTTATTTATAGGAGTATAAACCTTTCTTTGAAATTTAGGGACTATTGAGGGCACATAGTCACTGTGGTGACACTGTTTCTCTAGCTGAGATTCACATTTACCAGGTGTATAGAGCACAAGAGACCTCCAGAAACACTTGTCTGAATTAGTATAGGTGCTAATGGCTGCAGGGTGCAGCATACATGTGTATTTAACGTTCTAGCTTCTCTTTGTATGGATGAGATGCACAAAAAAATACAAGATTTTCAATTTAATTTTTTAATTGCTTATTTCTATAGAAAAGCACAGTAAATTTGTCTCCATACTACCTAATACAGTTCTAAATCCACAAAAGTATTGGCAATAGAGTTCAGAAGAAAAAAAAAGACACATTATTTTTTATCTGTTTTTAATTTCGGACGTCATGAGATATATGTAAGATTTGTATAGTTTAAATCTACCTGGTCTGCTGAAAACAAATGATAAACATATGAAGAAGCACTTATGGTCTTATCACTTCTCAAATTCATTTATTTATGTGAAGTTTCCCTTCTTCAAAAATATGATGATAGCGCCTGGTCATCTCAGTGCAAACCATTTTGTTGAGGGTTTGTTTACATACGGCATGCAAGGGCATGGGAATTGCTATAATCAACATGATATTGATGTACCACACCACAAACGGCATTGTGCCTATTTTACTCCCGTATAGGTTCGGTAAAGGTATTCCCTAGTGGAAGGGACATCGCTGTGAAATTGTTTGTCAACAATATCACTCAAAACTATTGACCTCAACGGTTTATCATAACATTAAAAGGGACATAGGTGTCATGTTCCGGTGTACATGCGCTCAGGACACAGACCCTCAGGGCAGTGGTAAGGATTTGAAGACACCGACCCCTGACCCGGGGAAGAGTATCCTGGATGTGGATAGATAATATTCTGTGATTCATAGTTGCTAGAAGTTATTGTAGAATAAATGGAGAGTGCAACATTTGTATACAATATATTCTGACTTCACTGTGACTTATAGTTAGTTAATAGGAGTAGCTGCAGGATTCAATGAGAGAAAAATATAGCAGTGTGGAATGTTCAGGCTTCAGAGTAAACTGGTAAAATATTGACACTTAGATGCAAACTAAGGTTTGTTGAAAGTTCACAGTACATAATATTATATAGAGCTGTATGTCAGAATTAAACAGAGCAGCACAGGTGATAGACAAGTTGCAAGTTTTAGGCATTAATTACATTTGTGCATATGTATGCAAACTAAGGTTTGTTGCAGGTTCACAGTACATAATATTATATAGAGCTGTATGTCAGTAATAATCAGAGCAGCACAGGTGATAGTCAAGTTGCAAGTTTAAGGCATCAATTACTGTTTGTGCATATATTGGAGAATCACATGAAAGCTTTTAACTGAACACATAGATGCAGAGTTCTGAATATGTTAACATATTTGTAGAAGGATATTTCAGCTATGACAACTTGTTGCAGAGAATAGTTATAAAGTTCTGAGTAAGATGCAGTTGTTATAATTAGAGAGTAATGATAACCAAAAGTATGCTTGATTTATAATAAAGTTCAGAGTTTGTTAAGTAGCAGTGTCCAGGTAACAAAATGGAATTATTTGGATACTTGCAATTTGATGATTTTAGGCAGAGGAAATAGGAAAAACTGAAGCTTGAATATGTTGGTAGGATTCATGCAGGATCAACCACAGACCTTAGTTGTTTTCAGGAACACAACTTCAAAGTTAATGCAAAGCACATTTGACCTGAGAAGGCTTAAAAAGAGGCTGAGGGAATCAGGTGCATGAATGATTAATCAGGCAGGCAAACTGAATGTAAATACTGCCCAAAACATCATGAGTGTCAGAATCAGGAAAGGCAGTCTTAAAGGGATAGTGACATTAGGCTGAGATATGTTACAGAACCCTCTCCTTAAAGGCAACCTCCGGGCGCCGAATGCAATCCAAAAGGAGAGAGAACAAAAATTATATGAAGAGCCGGTAGTAGGTGTATGGAGGTAGTGAGTCCAATCGGAAATCAAGAAAGGAGGGTTGGAGATCTCTTGAAAAAGTAAAATGACAAAGCAAAGGCCATGGAATTCAGGTATCAAAAGATCTTGACAATGATGAGAGTAAAACTTGAAGTCATCTTTCTTGTAGTCATCGTGAGAATGCATGAACATGACATACAATGAGCTTCCTACCACAGAAACATCCTGAGAGTTGATAGGCGGATGTTCTTCATGATAGATGACCATGTGCACAGCCAATGAAAAGGCACCCAGTCCTAGACATATGAATAGGCTTTCCTCAACTTCAGAAATAGAGATGCAGCATTCTGGGTTGATAACCAGATTAACCACCTTTGGGTCAGAGATTTGAGTATCCTCAGAATTAACCTCTTGGCTGAGGATTAGATATACTCCAAAAGAAAAAGCTATAGTCACTTCTAACCCAATAGCAGGGCTTTCTTCAAAGTAGGAGATAGGAGTGTAGAGAGCAAGAGTTGACCAGTTCTTGCCTTCTTCTGGTTCAATATCAAATGTGTCTTTACTGGATTCAGAATCAAGAGTGTCCTCACTAGGATCAGGTATATGAATGCCCACACCAGGGCAAGGTTCAGGAATACCTACATCTGGGCAAGGTTCAGGAATATCCTCAGTAGGATCAGGTGAAGGAATGCCCACACCAGGGCAAGGTTCAGGAATACCCGCATCTGGGCAAGGTTCAGGAATATCCTCAGTAGGATCAGGTGAAGGAATGCCCATGCCAGGGCAAGGTTCAACTATAGAAAAAGAAAAAGAACCCACTTTAGAGCCAGGAACCATACTCTCTTCTGAGCAGAGGGCAAGGCTTTCTTCAGGGTTCACAAACGAAGAATTTACAAGATCCACTTTAGAGCCAAGAACCATACTCGCTTCTGAGCAGAGGGCATGGCTATCTTCAGGATCAAGTATTATTACACCCATTTCTGGGTTAAACAAAGGAATACCCATACCAGGGTCAAAAACAGGAGAGTCCACCTTGATGCCAGGTTTAGTAGTATCATCATGGAAAACAGGGACAGGAATAGCCACTGGGGAATCTTCTTGAAGAACTTTTGTACAAGTTTCAGGGTCAAGTACGTCCACTTGCGAACTAGGTTCAATGTTGTCCTCACAGGGTTCAGTATCAGGAATTCCTGTACAGGGAACAGATGTATTAGAAAATGTAGGTTGATGCGCAGTCTCTCCCAAGGAAAACATTTTCTTAGATGCAGTAACAGAAGAATTTTGAAAAGGTGGAGTGTACTGAAATATGCCACTCTCCGGTAGATGCGGAGGAATTGTGATACAAGATTCTGACTGAGAGGTTTTCTGGGGTTCAGCAGGCATACTTATTTTAGTTTTAATTACAGGGTTAAATTCTCCAGGGACTGCCTCTGGAAAACTGAAAGGTTGTATATCTGGAACAAAATTATCTTTTGCTTCTAGCACAGGGTTTACAGAAATTGAGGCAGCATGAGAGGGATGTAAGAAATCAGTAGTTGAAAGCAGTTTTTGTAATTGTAGAGTTTGAGAAGATAAACCATTAAGTGAAACTAATCTAAAACAGATTGATGGCGACTAGAGACAACATCCAGCTAGGTGTGGAGTGTATCATGAGACAATAGAGGATCTGGCACAACAGAAAATGAAACAGGAGATTCAGGCTGAGTTTCCTCTTTACGCTTCTTATTTTCTGTAGGAAGAAAGATTTTCTTTTTTTTCTTCTTTTTTTTAGAGAGCTTAGATAACATTAGTGACATTAGGCTGAGATATGTTTCAATAGGAATAACTAGCTAGACCTTAAATGTATATATAATATATGAAGTACTCCTGTGCCATCTGGAGCTCACACTACCCTATTTACGTACACTGATCTCTTAAGACATTTAAAGGGAGAGGAAACGCAAAATATGTTTTTCTTTCATGAGGGGGGAGTCCATGAGCCATTACCACAAGGAGGTGGTAAATATTACCAAAACTCCAAGAGCCCTTAAAAACTAGTCTTATCGTTGCCTCTGCTGGAGGAAGGTGAAGATTGGAGGTGCTTCAGGTGTTCTTCTGTGAGAGGGGTTCTCAGACCAATTTGAGGCCCATTTTCCCTTCAGAAAGCTATTATTTGGACGTTAAGAAGATTATGGAGTATTGGGTAGTGACACAATTTCACCCATTGGGAATTAGTCACAGACCTGCCACAAGTGTTGCAGGAACTTGTCCCAAGCCTCCTCCTGTTGGATCGTTGTTATATTCAACATACTCAGATACTCTGCTGTCATGTGTACAGCACTGGATTGACTATATTTTGGAAGCAGTTATTCTTGCAAATGGTAAGTCGAGCAGTGTAGTAAGTATATAGTTTATTTATGTGGGCACTATAGGCTATTAGTAGGTTCCCTTAGTATTGTAGATCATAGCCAGGGGACTATTATGACAGGCATTTTTACTTATATGTTTAGTATTAGAATTTGTACTACAAGAACCTAAAATTCTATTATATACACCTTAAATTTTTTACTTCTTTGGTTTTTAGCAGGCACCAGTTATTTTTTTGAGCGCATTCGAGTTATGTTAGCATGTGTAAGCTTCTTGCAGTACGTTAACTGTGTTTGCGCGACTCGCATGTTCTGTTTAGTTGAGTGTGTCAGTCTAGTTCACGTGTGTGTGTGCATGACGTTTTCTTTTGAGCACAGGTGTACAGGTGTGCTTGTGCCAGCTTTTTAGCTTGCTTCGGTTTTGCAGGCATAGCTTATTTAGTTAGCGCACCTCGACCAGTTGTCAGTGCTTGTATATGCACGTTGGACTTTCCCAACCGTGCTACAGAGCTGTGTCGGGTTAGTGGACATCGCTCTTTCCCTGCCGCATTTAGTGGATTCATAGCACTCTTCTGTTTGCTTTGGCCTTATCTGGTGGAGGGGGTAATATTTTCAATACTGTCTAGAGCTGCATATTTTTTGGGGTTAATTTAAGAAAAGTTCTCTGTTTGTGTATTTACCTGCCTGTTTTTGGGGGTTTTTTTTAGTTTTTTTGTTAGGATTCCTTGATTATTTACCTTCCAAATTAATTTATTTTTTTATGGTTTTCATTCTAGGCCTGTATTTTTTTTATGTTGGGGCATACTGATTCTGTCCCCACTACTTTAAATATTGGTTCCTTAAAATCTAGATCCCCTGATCATCTTTGAAATTCTTGTATGGATCATTTTTTTGCATTTTGAGTAGACCAATGCTTGCTTCTAAGGATATCTGTCATCCCTCTGTTTGCACTATACAGGGGAGTTAATCAGATTTTGCTCCAGGATTTAAAGATTTTGTACTCTCTCTACTGTATCTGAAATGTTGGTGGCCATGTCTCCTCCAAGTAAACTTAAAGGGGGGAAGTTATCAAGCCGTCTACTTTTCTGGCTTCGCCGGCCCAATACGCCCGCCTAAGCTCGCCTACCTTCGCCGCCGCAGACCTGAAAAAATACACCTAAGTTATCAAATAAAGCTGTCAAAAAGCCGCGGGGCGATGAGCAGCGGACTGTGACAGTTATCACTCATCCGATCTCGCTGCCCTTCGGCTTTTTCCCAGCTTTATTGCTAGCCTGTCACTAAGCACTCACACTAAACTACACTGTTCTACCCCCTATACCGGCGCCCCCAGAGCCCCCCGCAACTAAATAAAGTAACTAACCCCTAAACCGCCGCTCCTAGACCCTGCCGCAACTCTTATAAATGTATTAACCCCTAAACCGCCGCTCCCGGACACCGCTGCCACCTACATTATACCTAGTAACCCCTATCCTGCCCCCCCTACACCGTCGCCACCTATAATAAATTTATTAACCCCTATCCTGCCCCCCACTACGCCGCCGCCACTGTAATAAAATTATTAACCCCTAAACCTAAGTCTAACCCTAACCCTAACGCCCCCCTAACTTAAATATTAATTAAATAAATCTAAATAAATTTACTCTTATTAACTAAATGAATCCTATTTAAAACTAAATACTTACCTTTAAAATAAACCCTAATATAGCTACAATATAAATAATAATTATATTCTAGCTATCTTAGGATTTATTTTTATTTTACAGGTACCTTTCGATTTATTTTAACTAGGTACAATAGCTATTAAATAGTTATTAACTATTTAATAGCTTACCTAGCTAAAATAAAGAGAAATGTACCTGTGAAATAAATCCTAACCTAAGTTACAATTACACCTAACACTACACTATACTTTAATAAATTATTCCTATTTAAAAATAAATACTTACCTGTAAAATAAACCCTAAGATAGCTACAATATAATTAATAATTATATTATAGCTATCTTAGGATTTATATTTATTTTACAGGTAACTTTGTATTTATTTTAGCTAGTTAGAATAGTTATTAAATAGTTATTAACTATTTAATAACTACCTAGCT
Organism: Bombina bombina; assembly: GCF_027579735.1. NCBI lineage: Eukaryota > Metazoa > Chordata > Amphibia > Anura > Bombinatoridae > Bombina > Bombina bombina. Next base: position 273,906,437 of record NC_069506.1, on the reverse strand, counting down.
AAAAGAAATAAAAAATTACCTGTAAAATAAATCCTAACTTAAGTTACAATTAAACCTAATACTACACTATCATTAAATTAATTAAATAAACTACCTACAAATAGCTACAATCAAATACAATTACATAAACTAACTAAAGTACAAAAAATAAAAAAAGCTAAGTTACAAAAAATAAAAAAATAAGTTACAAACATGTTAAAAATATTACAACAATTTTAAGCTACTTACACCTAATCTAAGCCCCCTAATAAAATAACAAACCCCCCAAAATAAAAAAATGCCCTACCCTATTCTAAATTAAATAAATTTCAAAGCTCTTTTACCTTACCAGCCCTTAAAAGGGCCATTTGTGGGGGCATGCCCCAAAGAAAACAGCTCTTTTGCCTGTAAAAGAAAAATACAACCCCCCCCAACATTAAAACCCACCACCCACATACCCCTAATCTAACCCAAACCCCCCTTACAAAAACCTAACACTAATCCCCTGAAGATCATCCTACCTTGAGTCGTCTTCACTCAGCCGAGCCACCGATGGAACTGAAGAGGACATCCGGAGCGGAAGAAGTTAATCCTCCAAGCGGCGCTGAAGAAATCTTCCATCCGATGAAGTCATCATCCAGGCGGCGCTGAAGAAAAGTCTTCGATCCGGCCGATGTCATCTTCAAAGAGGCGCTGAAGAGGTCTTCTATCCGGGCGAAGTCATCTTCCAAGCCGGGTCTTGAATCTTCCTTCCGCCGACGCGGAACCACCTTCTTCACCGACGGACTACGACGAATGACGGCTCCTTTAAGGGACGTCATCCAAGATGGCGTCCCCTCAATTCCGATTGGCTGATAGGATTCTATCAGCCAATCGGAATTAAGGTAGGAAAATCTGATTGGCTGATGGAATCAGCCAATCAGATTCAAGTTCAATCCGATTGGCTGATCCAATCAGCCAATCAGATTGAGCTCGCATTCTATTGGCTGATCGGAACAGCCAATAGAATGCGAGCTCAATCTGATTGGCTGATTCCATCAGCCAATCAGATTTTTCCTACCTTAATTCCGATTGGCTGATAGAATCCTATCAGCCAATCGGAATTGAGGGGACGCCATCTTGGATGACGTCCCTTAAAGGAGCCGTCATTCGTCGTAGTCCGTCGGTGAAGAAGGTGGTTCCGCGTCGGCGGAAGGAAGATTCAAGACCCGGCTTGGAAGATGACTTCGCCCGGATAGAAGACCTCTTCAGCGCCTTTTTGAAGATGACATCGGCCGGATCGAAGACTTTTCTTCAGCGCCGCCTGGATGATGACTTCATCGGATGGAAGATTTCTTCAGCGCCGCTTGGAGGATTAACTTCTTCCGCTCCGGATGTCCTCTTCAGTTCCATCGGTGGCTCGGCTGAGTGAAGACGACTCAAGGTAGGATGATCTTCTGGGGATTAGTGTTAGGTTTTTGTAAGGGGGGTTTGGGTTAGATTAGGGGTATGTGGGTGGTGGGTTTTAATGTTGGGGGGGGGGTTGTATTTTTCTTTTACAGGCAAAAGAGCTGTTTTCTTTGGGGCATGCCCCCACAAATGGCCCTTTTAAGGGCTGGTAAGGTAAAAGAGCTTTGAAATTTATTTAATTTAGAATAGGGTAGGGCATTTTTTTATTTTGGGGGGGTTTGTTATTTTATTAGGGGGCTTAGATTAGGTGTAAGTAGCTTAAAATTGATGTAATATTTTTAACATGTTTGTAACTTATTTTTTTATTTTTTGTAACTTAGCTTTTTTTATTTTTTGTACTTTAGTTAGTTTATGTAATTGTATTTAATTGTAGTTATTTGTAGGTAGTTTATTTAATTAATTTAATGATAGTGTAGGATGGTTTAATTGTAACTTAAGTTAGGATTTATTTTACAGGTAATTTTGTATTTCTTTTAGCTAGGTAGTTATTAAATAGTTAATAACTATTTAATAACTATTCTAACTAGCTAAAATAAATACAAAGTTACCTGTAAAATAAATATAAATCCTAAGATAGCTATAATATAATTATTAATTACATTGTAGCTATCTTAGGGTTTATTTTACAGTAAGTATTTATTTTTAAATAGGAATAATTTATTAAAGTATAGTGTAGTGTTAGGTGTAATTGTAACTTAGGTTAGGATTTATTTCACAGGTACATTTCTCTTTATTTTAGCTAGGTAAGCTATTAAATAGTTAATAACTATTTAATAGCTATTGTACCTAGTTAAAATAAATTGAAAGTTACCTGTAAAATAAAAATAAATCCTAAGATAGCTAGAATATAATTATTATTTATATTGTAGCTATATTAGGGTTTATTTTAAAGGTAAGTATTTAGTTTTAAATAGGATTCATTTAGTTAATAAGAGTAAATTTATTTAGATTTATTTAATTAATATTTAAGTTAGGGGGGCGTTAGGGTTAGTGTTAGACTTAGGTTTAGGGGTTAATAATTTTATTACAGTGGCGGCGGCGTAGTGGGGGGCAGGATAGGGGTTAATAAATTTATTATAGGGGGCGACGGTGTAGGGGGGGCAGATTAGGGGTTAATAAATTTATTATAGGTGGCGACGGTGTAGGGGGGGCAGATTAGGGGTTAATAAATTTATTATAGGTGGCGACGGTGTAGGGGGGGCAGGATAGGGGTTAATACATTTAATATAGGTTGCGGCGGGTTCAGGGAGCGGCGGTTTAGGGGTTAATACATTTATTATAGTTGCGGTGGGCTCCGGGAGCGGCGGTTTAGGGGGTAATAAATTTATTTAGTTGCGGCGGTGTAGGGGGGACAGATTAGTGGTGTTTAGACTCGGGGTACATGTTAGGGTGTTAGGTGCAGACAGCTCCCATAGAAATCAATGGGATGTCTGTCAGCAGCGAACTTGTACTTTCGCTATGGTCAGACTCCCATTGATTCCTATGGGATCTGCCGCCTCCAGGGGTGGCGGATTGAAAACCAGGTACGCTGGGCCGTAAAAGTGCCGAGCGTACCTGCTAGTTTTTTGATAGCTAGCAAAAGTAGTGAGAATGTGCCGCACTTGTGTGCGGAACATCTGGAGTGACGTAAGAATCGATCTGTGTCGGACTGAGTCCGGCGGATCGAAGTTTACGTCACAAAATTCTACTTTTGCCGGTCTCGAGCCTTTGATAACTAAGGCGAATCAGCCTCGCCACAAATACGCTGCGGAATTCCAGCGTATTTGAGGTTGACGGCTTGATAACTAGGCCCCAAAGAGTTGGTTTCTGATTAATCCATAATTTAGCTTATCTGACTTAAAAAGTCTGTAAACTGCATGTTTCATGTCCGTGGTAATCTGATTTGTCAAAGAGAAAGACAGAAAAAGAAAAGGGGTTTAAGCACTCACATCCACTATCCTATATGAGTAATCCGTTAAAAAGTAACTTTTAATTCTATTGTTAAAAGAAAGTGAGATGTCCTAAAAAGGACCGTACCACTAAGTAAAAACAAACATAAACACAAAATGTGATTCACTACCCTGTTTCCTAGCCGATAGCTGGATACATCGGCTTCAGGTGACAGGGATGAAGAGCACACAAGTATCTACAAAAATAGACGTGTTTCCGACCGTATTATAGTCTTTTCTCAATATTTGGTTAAGACAAACCGAGTGTCACTATGAAGTGCTTTATATACAAATAGACCACCGGCAATCATCTGATTTGTCCTTAGAGGGTAAGGTATTTTCACATAATCAGGAGTCTGTCTCTGATCAAGATACAGAATGATCCTCTTTCTGTTTAGACCTGAACAAGGATCCTAAGGTTCCGGAGGAAAGCTCTGTTAAATTCCCAAAAAAATCTTTCATGGTTCAAATAGGGCATATATATATTTTTTTTTAAACTTTTATTTATATCCAGCAGTGCATACAGAGAGAAAAAGAAAAAACATAATTGGCGCCATGCAGGGCCCAAAACAGACAGCAGAAAAATCAAATGAAATTGCCAACAGAAATATTTATCAATATAAACAAGGTTTCTCTATAGGGCATATATTTTTAAACAACTTTCCAATTTTGCTTTGTTCTCTTAGTATTCTTAGTTAAAAGCTAAACCTAGGAGGTTCATATGCTAATTTCTTAGACCTTGAAGGCCGCCTCTAATCTAAGTGCATTTTGATAGTTTTTCACCACTAGAGCGCATTAGTTCACGTGTTTCATATAGATAACATTGAGCTCATGCACATGAATTTACCATGGAGTCAGCTCTGATTGGCAAGTCTGTCAAAAGAACTGAAATAAGGGGGCAGTCTGCTGAGGCTTAGATACAAAGTAATTACAGAGGTAAAACGTGTATAATTATAACTGTGTTGGTTATGCAAAACTGGGGAATTGGTAATTAAGGGATTATCTATCTTTTAAAACAATAAATATTCTTGTGTTGACTGTCCCTTTAAGCAATTGGATTTGGTTTTTAAACCTACTTCTTAGTCTCCGGAGGTTTTTACAGTTCCTGATGCTATCTCCGAAATCCTCTTTTAATCCAGCTTTAGCATTTTAAAGGGTATTTCCTTTACCTGCTTCTAACATAAAGCTTTGGGAAACTATCCCTAGATGAGGTTATTTCTACATTGGCTTAACATACCAGTATTCCTCTTGAGAATAGTACTTTTTTTTTAATGGATGGGATGTTGGAGTGTTAATTGGAAGGCTTTTCAGAAAATTTCCTTTTCAGGCCAACAATATGTATTGCTTGTTTTGCTGCAGCTTCTACTCTTTGATGTGATAGCTTATCTGAGCAGTTTTCAGATGAGTATGCTGGTGAAAAGTTTTAGAATCAAGACTTTTAACATCAGCTAATACTTTCATTTGTGATGCTGTTATTGACATTAAGATTAATGCCAAAAGTATGGCATTAGCAGTCCTGACCAGGAGGGAGCGGCAGTTCATTGTGGCCTAGTGGTTAGCACAGCCGCCTAGCAAAACCAGGGGGTTGAGGGTTCAAATCCTGCTAAGGTTGCTGATTTCTAATAAGACATGGTTTCTTCCTTAATAAATCAATGCTTTTCTTCCTTTCTTTTCACGGAAACATTTTGCTTCGGCCTCGTCTGGATTCCTATTTCTACTGTGACTGGAAGAAAAGGAGGTTTTCTTCTTCAGAACAAGAAGTCTAAGGTTAAAATCAGGAATTATAACAGTTTATGTTCCTTTTGTCAATCTAAGAACCAAAAGTCCTCCTCTTTCATTCAGAAACAGGGCTTTTATAGATTTTCCTGGAAGCCAATTTGAAATTGATCAACTCTAAACAGTCTAAGAAACCTGCCTCCTCTACTTTGTCAGTATGAGTGTACGGCCCTGATTAGAAACTTCTGGTTGGCGGTAGATTACACCTTTTTTTTCAAGGGGTTTGGTTTTAGTTTCCCAGTTATATTATTATTATCGGTTATTTGTAGAGCGCCAACAGATTCCGCAGTGCTATAAACATAGGCGGTATACAGGGTAACATTTATAGGGATCAAATGGGTAGAGGGCCCTGCTGAGATTCGCATTGTTGTAGTCAACTCTTATGAGGTGATCTGCAAACAGTTGGACTCATAGGCTTATATGCTAAGGGGGTTCATGGCGGATAGCAGTGGAGGAGAGGAACTGGCATTAGGAAAGGTTAGTGTAGGTTGTATGCATCCCTGAGCAGTAGAGTCTTTAGGGAGCACTTGAAGCTTTCAAAACTAGGAGAGAGTCTTGTGGAGCGAGGCAGAGAGTTCCACAAGATGTCAGGAGGTAACAAGAGAGGAGGAAAGTAGGAGGTTGTGAGCAGAGCGAAGGGGACGGGAGGAAAGTATCTGGAGAGAAGGTCTGAGATATAGGGGGGAGCAGTACAGTTGAGGGCCTTGTATGTCAGAGTCAGAAATTTGTGTTCAATCCTGAAGGCAAGAGGAAGCCAGTGAAGGGATTGGCAGAGAGGTGTAGCAGATGAAGAGTGACAGGTAAGGAAGAGCTTGGCAGAGGCATTCATTATGGATTGTAGAGGAGCTAGGCGGAAGCTAGGGAGACCAGAGAGGACAGAGTTGTAGTAGTCGAACGGGAAAGGATGAGAGAGTGGATTCAAATCTTATTTGTGTCTTGTGTAAGGAAATATCAAATTTTAGAGATGTGTTTTAGGTGGAAGCGGCATGATTTAGCCAAGGACTGAATGTGAGGAGTGAAAGATCTGAGTCAAATGTGACCCCAAGACATTGGGCATGCGGGGTAGGGGTAATGATGAAGCGAGGAAGGAGATAGGTCTGGTGCAGAGAGGTAGATACAAATGATATTGAAACTCGTGGGAATTGGATTCCAATCTAGGCCTTCCCAGGGAAAGGTTTCTTCTTTTTCAGGGTCACAATATTCTGTAAAGGCAAGAGCCTTCTTTCAGTTTGTTTAGATCTGGAATCTATGGAAATAATAGTTTGGAACAAGGCCAGGGATTTTATTTTAACCTCTTCATTATTCTCAAGAAGGATAGACCAGTTCTGGATTTAAAGATGTTAAACATATTTTTAGGGTTCCTTCTTTGAATATGGAGACTATTTGGACTATTCTGCCTTTTGTTCTTCAAGGGCAGTTTATATCTACAATAGATTTGATGGATGATTACCTTCATTTCCCTATCCACAGGAATCATAATCAGTTTCTAAGATTTGCATTCCTAGACAAGCATTTTTTTTTTTGAAAATTGAAAATTATTTTTTTATTGAGGTAAAAGGAAAATGTAACATACAATAGTCCATCTGCACAGGTTAAATACATAATACAATGCCACAATAAAAGTTTACAAGAGTAGATATAGATTGTCCTATTCAAAAGCTAATGTTCACTGATAATAGAGAGATAATTATAACGATGAAAAATAACCTGTGCAAAGGTATGAAAGACCTCTTTTTCTGTGAACCAAACACTACCAGGTATAGTAAGTTGTATTATGAAATAGGTATATAGATTTGGAAAACCTATGGTTAAGGTATATAGAATGTAAATGGTTCAAAGGTTAAAGAAGATTAGTCGCCTCTGATGAGTAAGAACCCAAGGATTAAGTATATAACAAATGTACCTAGATGCCAAAATGGGTAGTGGAATGTTTTGGTTTTTTTTGGGGGGGGGGGGGGATGGGAAAGTCAGTGGGCAAGAGTCACTTTTAATTTGGGGGAGGAGGGATGGGCTAATATGGTAGGAAAATGTTATGAAAGCAAGGGTGACTCAAAATGCTATAGTGACATTACCAAAGGGAGAGGGACAAAGGAAGACAACATGATCAGTATGATAGGAGAATTCCGTTATAGGTGATGGACATGAAGGGTTTAAGGGGTAGCAATAGTTATCTGGTATCAGTAATATAGATGGGGTGATGGTAACTTATTACTAAAACTACTAGGATTACCTTAACATGGCATGGCGTACTGGTAAGTAAAATTGGGATTATTAAATATGTAATTTAGAACCCCGAGTTATGACCAATGAACACAGCATATATTAGTATGGACAAATAGAGGTAAGGAACAAGTAAATATTTTGCTTCATGCATATAGTAGATATAAAATTTTTAAATATTAATGTACAAACCTATATTCATTTGAAACCTGAGGATGAATCTGCACACGGGTAAGCCTGATAGTGGAGTACATGGGGCATATGTCTGCATATTCTGAGGTAATTTGGTTAGCTCAACTAGGGATTAAATAACTCATATTAAAAACCTTGGTTACACAGTGAAATATACAGATCAGAATGAGTTGTAAGATATATTGCATGGTGTATGTTCTGTCACAGTGGTAGCCAATATGTTAGCCAATGTCTAGCCTAAGTACTAAAGTACCTAGAAGGGTGTTCAAGTAGCCCAAAACTATACATTAACACAGAGGCCATTTGATCCACAAGCAAAGACCAAACAGTGTAGATTAACAGCATCATAAAGACCTATAAGCATTATATAAAAGCATTATACAACAAATTAACCTGTACACTTCAGAGAAAGTTAAATTTGCAATGATATTAACATATATCACTTAAAAAAAAAATATTAGAATCTCCCATCTTTGTTCTCTATGTGTTCATCAAGCGACGGTTATCTAATTTTAGGGATCTAGTATAAGCTTACGCTGTACCCATATGTTCTTATGTATGTGTTCCATACCCAAAGTATATAAAGGGAGATTTAGGCACGTATATAGTGGAAAAGGCATGGATTCTGATATAGTATCTCACAGCTAAAGTGAAATGGAGGGAGGTGAGATATAGGGATTGATAGTGTGCTTTATAAATGGTAGTGTGGAGATGGAGAGTATTAAGAAGTAACTATGGTGTTCTGATACAAATATCAACCTGTTTATACACATAAATAATAAGAGGAAGTATGATGATAGAAACATGTATAAGGTAAGACCTTTAGTCTGAGCTGTGCACCAACCACCCTCTATCAAGGCTTTCAGTAAAAAAACATTTAGGATATGCATAAGCAAACCATGAGTTTTATGTGAAGGTGCAGGAAATATAGCCAAGACTTATACATTGGGAGATCAAATATCAGACATTACTGTCATCATCCATAGCACAGTGAGAAAAAAAAGTCAGTGTCCCAGAAGTAGAGTTCCGTGAGAAAATGAGGTGTCCCAGGAAACCTTACCCGATATCAGTCTTAAAGCAGTGCAGTAATAGGGTCGAGGTGGAGATACTGCAGATCGCCGCCATAGAGAGGCCTCCTGTTGTTGAAGAGGAGTTTGAAAGCCAGTGTCGCCAGGGCCGTGACCATCTTCTGAGCAGGTGTTCTAGTAAAGACGGATCAGATCAGAGCATCAGAGTGCCGGCCGCATCCCCCAACACATTCCCCTAGATCTGTGCCGTTTTTCTTTTGCAGGAGGCTCGATCACTTTTAGGTGCTTCTTCTCCAGCGCCTGCATCGCATAATGACAGTAGGAAACTCCTCCGCAGTGGGACCTCAGTAGTAGCGGAAACTTGAGGCAGCTGTGTAATCTGTAGATCATGTGGCTCTGGTTCCGTACCTGCTATCAAAGTCTGCCTCTCCATTGGGAGGTGAGAGGGTTTTAGGGCCTCAGGTACAATGGTTGTAAGTGCGATAGAGGGAATAATTTGGTGCGGGTGTCCGTATGCAATCTCCATCTCTGCCTTTAGTACAGTCCTTAAATCCATCATTTTCGTACAGTATTCCTGTTCAAAC